>NW_022437320.1:0-227 GCF_009761245.1 Sapajus apella
AGACTTTAATGTCAGTTTATTCCTCTGAGCATCTCAAAGTACTCAGATTACAGGTGTGAGCCACCATGTCCAGCTGTTGAATGAGTTTTGACAAACACATTCACTTGTGCAAAAGTGCAGAATATTTCCATCACTCTACGATTCCCTCATCCTCCTTTGTGACCAATCTTCTCCCTCAACCCCTGGTTCCAGGCTGCCACTGATCTCATTTCTGACCTTATAGTTTG
>NW_022437320.1:70227-70339 GCF_009761245.1 Sapajus apella
GACTTCCTGCTGGCAGGGCATGGCAGCACCTCTGTCTTTCTTCCTTTATGCTCATATTGTAATTGTTTCAGAAATCATCCTCATGCAAAAAAGATTGTATTGATAGAGAAAT
>NW_022437321.1:0-196 GCF_009761245.1 Sapajus apella
CCTGAGCTCTGAAAGGTTGAGGCAGCAGTGAGCTGGAATTGTGCCAGTGTAGTCCAGCCTGGGTGACAGAGATAGATCTTATCTCCAAAAAAAAATTTTATGTATATATGTGTGTATATATGTGCATGTATATACATATATACACACACACACACACACACACACACACACACACACACACACACACACACACACA
>NW_022437321.1:70196-70326 GCF_009761245.1 Sapajus apella
AGATTTTTCTGATCTCTATTGTTATTTACTTCTTAATATTTTTAGGCATAAAATTATTTTTTATCATCTCAGACCTAAATAGCCCACAAAACCTTAGCCTCGAGGATCAGGGGAAAGTGTAGTCTGAACT
>NW_022437322.1:0-167 GCF_009761245.1 Sapajus apella
GCCTGGGCAATAGAGTGAGATTCAGTATCAAAAAAAACAAAGAAAGAAAGAAAAGAAAGGAAAAGAAAGAACAAAAAAAAGAGAGAAAGAAAGAAAAAGAAGCCGGGCGCGGTGGCTCAAGCCTGTAATCCCAGCACTTTGGGAGGCCGAGGCAGGTGGATCACGAG
>NW_022437322.1:70167-70314 GCF_009761245.1 Sapajus apella
TGGGCACAGGAAGATGCAGATGACCCCAAACACATGCTCTTCCTCCAAAATCGCCATAACTTGAAATATAGGAGAAAAACTCAATGATCAGTAGAAATGCTTTTACTTGAAAATTTAGTGAAAAGAGAGCCTGATCCGCAACGGCTT
>NW_022437323.1:0-164 GCF_009761245.1 Sapajus apella
TGAGTTGTAAAAAAATATAAATATATATACCCTCAGTTTTACTTCAAATTAAAACATAAATGTCCTTCTTCAGCCTGGCCAATATTGTGAAACCCCATCTCTAGTGAAAATACAAAAATTAGCCAGGCCTGGTGGCGGGTGCCTGTAATTCCAGCTACTCATGG
>NW_022437323.1:70164-70300 GCF_009761245.1 Sapajus apella
TGCTGGGATTACAGGTGTGAGTTACAGCGCCCAGCCTAGAGAGATAGGTCTACTGAATAAAGGAAAGAGCCAAAACCAATTAGGAAAGTTGCTTTAATCTAGATAAATAATAATATTAGTGAGTTTCTGAAATACA
>NW_022437324.1:0-121 GCF_009761245.1 Sapajus apella
AAGATGCAGGTGGCCATATTTCTTCAAACTGGCCATGTGACCCTACTTGGAAGCCTGGGCTGAGACCCACTTACCTAAGCATTGTCTCTCAAGCTTCATATGCATACACATCATTTGGTAT
>NW_022437324.1:70121-70230 GCF_009761245.1 Sapajus apella
ATACCAAATGATGTGTATGCATATGAAGCTTGAGAGACAATGCTTAGCTAAGTGGGTCTCAGCCCAGGCTTCTAAGTAGGGTCACACGGCCAGTTTGAAAAAATATGGC
>NW_022437325.1:0-70174 GCF_009761245.1 Sapajus apella
CTATAAGATAACCACTGAGTCTGACCAGACGATAGCCTGCCTGCACTCTGTCCAATTTGTCTCCTGTGCTGTTGGGTTGGTGAACGTCTATCTTGACAGTAGGAACTCTGTCTGATCCTACACACTAAGGAAATGTTGATAAAACTACCTGTTCCCTTTACATAAATTCAATCCAATATGTTGGATGTTAAAGTATCCTATCACTTCAGTTACCAGTGGTCACACAAGTTGGGATCTCTTAAGGTCCAGGTGTGGTCTGGGGCTAAGATGTTGGTGGAGCCTCCTACTGAGCCCCTAATGAGGGTTGCCCAGTGTCCAGTGAGCAGCTCTGCACTGACAGGTGCTTCCTCAGGTTCTATCCTGACAATTATTTTCTTCAATTGGTTCCATCCTTCTGGAATGATCACACAACTGGGAGCCAGTAAACTTCTCAGCAGCAGTTCCAGAAACTGTGTCTACTCTCAGGACAACTCATGGCAGGCTTCCCACACTGTGGGGCTGGTACCCAGTACACCCTCTGGCCTGAAATTTCTTCAGGACTGGGCCAAGTGTCTTTACCTTTGAAGAGAACTGAGGACCAAACCCTTCTGTAAGTAGACGAGGAACAGCTGCCTTATCATTTTTATTAGGGCTCATACTTTGCCACCCTAACCTGAGTACTACAAGCAGGCCCTTTGTGCCAGGGCCCTACTTGTAGTACTCAGGTTAGGGAGCACTAAAGGGAATGATTTCCTCAGTCTACCTCAAAGATCAGAGAGGAAAGGGGATCTCCTCTCTCATGCATGTGTACTGATGTGTCCTCAGTGTTAATGATTAACCTATATCTGTTTCAAATTCCACTGTTTCTCCTTAAAAAGTTTAGCAGAAGATACTCTTGAGCCACTTCTTATCTTGTAATGAGCAAGTATTCTTGATGAGAAATTTGTATCTTTGGCAGTTTCTCAAGTCAGTGGTAGGTGAAGCATCTTGGAAGCCCACTGAGTGGAGGTGAAGGACCGACAGAACACACGGTGCTGGCAGCAACCACCTTTCTCTTTTGATTCCTTCAGTCTCAAGAGTTGTCATCAAATCTAGGAACAATCTTGGTCACCTTCACAACAGCATCTTGCCCTCTGGGCGAGAAGGGCTCCATCTCTGATCAAAAGAACAGAATTCTGATATCACCATTCCCGGGGTGTGGGGAGTGGCGGGTCTGCCAGTCTCCTTGGGTCACAAGCGTGAGCTGGGGCTCTGATGTAGAAGCAGCTGCTGATCTTGCATTCCAGGTCTAGGACTCTGAGATTTGTACTGGACATGGTTTTTTGGCCTTGGTGGTTGTCACAATTGGAGAACATTCCAAATTGTCAGAGGAAACTTTGTCAGTGATGGTAGAGATAAGATCAGTGAGATGGTGTCTCCTTAGGTGAAGGAATTGTGTTATATACGCTTGCCTTGGGTTCCTGCCTCTCCCGTGATTACCATACCCCAGGACCTTTGTGTCCCCAGTCCCACTGTGGCATATTCTATGAGGGATGAGGTACATGAAAAGCTCTGCACTAGACATGTGTGAAGAGATGCACGTCGATTGTTCTGGCTCCTGCCTGAAGTTTCCCAGCTTGGCTCTGATGTGATATATTGGTTGTGTTCTTCCTGGAGCGATGGGTTCTGGTGAATTTGACATGTTTTTTGGCTTTGTTCATCTTAGAAGTCTTAGTGGGAAAATGACAAGGGCAATGTCTTCGGAACATCTGCAAATGGCTCTCTGTTCTTTCCCTTCTGGACTGTTGGAGAGCATGACCTCTCCTGAGTCACAGGATACCTTATTGGAAGCAGGCATCTCTTCTGGGTCATGGTTTGCTGTGGTAGCTTTCCCATAAATGTGTGGTGGTAAGGGCAATGCTTTGGAATTCAGTCTGAAGAAATAAAGAATTGAATGTAGACTATGTGGTCAGTATCCCTAGGCTTCTGAGTTGTTTGATTTGTTCCAAAGGTATGAGAATAGCAGGAAGCTTCCAGCTCCACGGTCAATAATGGCACCTTTTCTAGGTAGGAAGGGATCAGGATGTAAAGGGCACAATTCTGAAAGCATTCCCGTGCCCATGGTGTCTGCGTGCTGGGCCTGCCTGGCTGCTCCGGGGAAAAAGCATGAGCCTGACAGAGCTCACTCCTGTGATGTGGCAGCAGCTGCTGGTCTGGCTTTCCAGGTCTCAGCCCACTTGAGACAGGTACATGCAGATGTTTTCTCTGGGCTCCGACCACTTCCAGAACAGTGACTGTCCCTAGAGGAGGGCAGAGGAGGTTCATAGCTGCTTGTGAAAACTCGTTTGTGTGTCTGTGCAGATGGTGAGTGTCCTTCCTCTGCTGGCAGTGGTACTGACTACAGCTCCTGATCAGGAGCCTCCTGGTCCACTCTGAAGTGGGAGTCCTGTTGCAGCAGTTTAGCCTCCGGGGAGAGGATGTTGATAATGTGTCCAGGGGTCTTCATTGGTTTAGTTGGTTTTTCAGGGAAGGTGGGGGCAGTTGGAGAACGTTTCTTCTTATATTGGCTAGAATAATTTGGATGATTGTTTCTTTTACTGGTGAGTAGCATTCAGTGAAGTTATCCAATCCTGAAAAGACTTTGTGGTGAGGTTTTCTATTGTATAGTTACTTTCCAGTGTTTTCATGTTTGGACTTGAAGCTTCTGTGGAAACTAAGAAGTTATTTTCTGAAACCTCTTTGAAAATGAACTGGGCCGTAGCCGCCTGTGTGTCTTCTTCCAGTGTCTTATGATGGTCTCAAATTGCCTGTGATTCATAAATCCTGGCAGCTCTCTGCCAAATACTTATTGCCAGATTTCTACAGTTTCTACATAAAACTTAACCTTCTTAGAAAATACTGCAGAACCCATTATGCAAAACAGATGAGTGATTTCTTCCCTATGGTTTCCTCCCCATGTATCAAAGAAATGATGTCTTCACTAAGATATTAGAGAAAAAGCATTGAGTTACTCTTGCCAGTTGACAGTCCAACTTATGTTAATCTGCAGGGTTCATTGTTAATGCAGCTGCTCTACAGGTCCTTCACTCACACAGCAGCTGGGCATTCATGGGATCAGGACACCTAGGTCCACTGGGGGCAGCAAGGAGCTGTCATCTTTTAGATCATCCCATGGACATGTAGGTGGGGCCTTGGGTTTCAGCCCTGCCCATTTCTTGGCTCTTGCCATTGGCTGCTACTTGGCACCTAGGTAGGTGAGCACACCCCAAGTTGGTGTATATCAATTACAACCTGTTTACAAACGTGAACCTCTCTCATGAGACTTAGGGATTCCCTAATTGCTTTTTGATTTTTTTTTTTAAGGAACCGCACTTGACGCTCAGATGACTCCTACAAGGACAAGTGATCAATAGTGACAAATCCTATTTCACCTTGTAGTGTTGATGCAGCTGCTCTCGCCCACTTTCATCCCAGCTGCTCTGGGTGGTTGAAGGATTTTGGTGACAGTACTACTCTCCTATTGTAACCAAACACAGATCAGCCACTTGCCATTTGCAGACTCCAGTGGCAAGAGTGAGGTATGGTAGAGTGCTTCTGTATCAACCAAAACTAGTCATGGAGAAGTGGCCAGATTCAAATCCAAAGTAGCCACATGGCCTTTCTGGAGAGAAGCCAAGGGTTTATGATGGGAAACTTGATAGGGGGGAAGGGCATGTCGGAGTTGTGCTGAGTTAAGCTTCCGTGTCTCATTCCAGCAGCTATCTCAGGTATGGGTGCACCTGGAGCATGGGCTGGCATCTCGGCAATGGTGGGATTGAGTAGCTGCCTTGAGGTAATCACAAATTTTAAAACTGGGCTTCTCCAGGCTTGGCCTGCCTGTCTGAAGATTAGCTCCTGGAACTGTTAAGTAAGCACGTAATTAGATACTAGCATATAGTGAAATGCAAAAGAAGTATATGGTGGGAGAGGGAGAGACGCAGAGTCTCCTTTAAGAATGACGGAAAAAGGTCTTTGTTGTTTGCTTCCAGGTAACGTCCTGAGACTAGGGGGCAGGAAGAGGCAAAAAGTTTGTGTTTTGAGTCAACCTGCTTGGCTATACTGTCATTCTCCAGAAGATGCCTAAATATTAGTACATTTTCCCTTCTTGGTGGTCTGTCTATGGAATGTTCCTTGGTAGAAACAGTTCATGATGGTCCCTTCCCTTCCTCTATTTTGCATGGATATGAAAATAACTGTCTCTGCAGAGAATATCTGGGAAGAGACCAGTGGCTTTTCCACATAAGCACAATAATCCCAACCTGAATTCCACAACTGACAACTTCACCACCAACTAGAAATTGGTGAAGTGCACAAATAGGAAAATTACAGAATTGTGATGATCTGATCCAAACTCATAAGGCTGAAACAGTCACCTTTGCTTGTTCTGGGGGTTACTATGTGGAAATCTGGGAGCTATGCTAGACCTATGGCTATAGTTGAATGAGAAATCTCTACTTTTGGGTACAGTTGCAAGTTTTCTGATAACGGGCCTCTGCAGCTTCTTGTTGTCCACATGTAGAAGTGAAAGAGGGATTTTTGCTCCAATGGAGGGCTGCGAATGCTGCTCATTAAATGCTCTTGGCATACACTGCAGGAGAACATGGATTTGAATCTTCATTTTTTTAAATTAAGACAATGGGCCTTGCCTTCATTTCTTTGGGAAAGTGTTGTTTTGAAATGTGGCCATATGGCCTGTGCCACTGCTGGTGCCAATCTCCAGATGTGCCATATCAAGCATCATGCTCCATTCCACTTTCTTCTTTCCTACCACCAAGCGACCATAGACTAGCACAGTTGGGATCCTTTGTTGTAGGCGCTTGTGGAAGATTTTACATACTACGTGGGGTCCAAAGCAACTATGTCTTTTGCCTCTCCCACAATCAGATGTCAAGTGGATATTTTGTTCTGCATTTGTGTTAGGCTACCTTTAGCCTTCTCTGTGTAGCTTGATCTAGGAGATACGGGGTTGTGAGCCCTGAGGGAAGGAGGTGGCAGGGAGGAGCCTGCACTCCTGTATCTAAAGGCAGATGAGTCCTCATGATTCAACCTGTGGAAGCTGACTGCCCTGAGGTTAGTAAGCATGGCCATGAGTAAAGTTCAGCCTCTACTGGGCTGTGAGGTAGGAGTGTGTGCCTTTGACCCTCAGAATCTTCTGAATCCAGTGCTGCTACTAGTGAGTGGATTATTTTGGTACACTAAGGTTTTGTGGGGAAAGAGACACAAACAGAAAACCCAAATGGGGGACAAAATACCCACTTGACATCCAATTTTGAGGGAGGCACAGAAAATCATTGCTTTGGACTTTATATTGCCTGGGTCACCTCAATGTATAGATTGCATCTGCTTTAAATGATTACACATGATGTGAAAATACACAATCATTTTTTAAATCATGTGTCCTCAGTGGGACTTGAGTTTCTCTCTTCCCATCATCTTGGGTTTTGGAGTGAGAACCTCAACAGTGGCATCCCCAGTCACCCACGTGGAAGTTAGCCCTGGTGATGAGCCTCATGTTGCTTATTCTGATGGGGTTTCTTTCATTCCTGCTTACAGGCTTCCTGTTCTGCCCGGTTGAAATGACCTCCACACCCATACCAGTGCCTCATGGGTATCTTCCCTAAAGAGGATGTGCAAAACTTAGGTATAGGGTCCATATTGGTGGCCATAAATCTGATTCTAGAATTTTCTTGAGGTGGTATGAAAACCACTCACCCCCATTCAAACTGAATGTGATCAAGGTTGGGAGAGAACAGCCTCTTTGTGAAGAGATCTGTTCCCTCTGACACAATCCTCCACTGAAGTGGAAATGGGTTGTTTTGATTACCTGCAGTCAGTAGTTTTGAGTGACACCTTAAAATTGAGACATGTCTGCACAAAGAATGGTAGGGGTGTGGTGTCCTGTACTGTGCTGAATTTCTCCTCAAGCGGCCTCTTGATTCACCCAGCCTCTGATTCCTCATATGGGAGTATCTGGGTGCTAATGACTTAAGGAGTGAGCAGCAGAGGAGAGGCCATTTCTGTAACTTTGACAGGGTGATTAGTTCATGGGACAATATTGATAGAGATGACTTTCCTGCTGCGTTGAGTAAGCTGTGGTCATGGGCTATGTTCTGGCCATGGGATTGAAGCAGACGTGGTGGCTGACCTTCAAACATATGACCTTGAGAAAGATGCAGCTGCTCCCTGGTTTCCTTTGTGACTACTGTCTAGTGAGGCATATTTTGTTAGAGGCATGGCAGAGAAAGTATAGCACTGTGACCCTTGAGCCTTCTGATGTCTACACATTCTCAGAGGTGACCATTAATCTAGAGCATGTCACTAATGAGCGGCCCTGCCATTTTAGAATGCTGAGCTGCATTTGAATAGGGAGAATGGTCAGAAGTTGAAGGGGGGCATCTGTACCTTTGGTCAAAAATCTGTCATTCTCATCAGCCCCAGGCATGTGGTTGTCACATACCTGCCTTGCAGGTGGGATGGAAGATGGCACAGAGTGAGCCAGCATAGAGCCTCATTGCGGATAAGGTGGAGGGAGAGCTTTAGTCTTTTCCTAGGCAGATAGGGGAGGCTTGTTTTCTTTCCTGGGATACTGAATTTTGTCACGTTGCCCCTTGGCTCAAGAGGATATTCCCACTCTGAAGAAAGCTGCCTTTGAGGCATGTTTGTTTACATTTCATTCTGCTATCCCAAAAAGTAGAAAAATATGGGGAGAAATCACTGCTGCCCACATCAGAGTGGAATGAATGCTGAGGTCTTGGTTTTCCTTCATGGGTCTATTTTAATGTCAGTGAAAGCATTTCCAACAGTGTGCCTGTCCCTGTATTTAGTGGGAAGATGATTTGAAGTTATCTTACTACCATTTCGTTTTTGTAAGCTTGTTTACTTGTACATTTCTAAACCATCTACGTTTCTCATACTGAAGTGAGGATTAAACATTACTCCTGTAAAGAATATGCTTGGTGGGTGGGAGGGGAGGGAGGAGGAAGAATCTGGTTTTTCTTGCAGTTCACTTGGTCCTAACGATGTTACTGGCATGGAAGGGAGAACAGATCTGCTGCCCTTCTTGGAGTGAGGTGTGTGAAGCCCCACAGTGAACTGGTGGAAAGAAGCAAGTGGAAACCTTGTCATGCAGTGACCTCTGGCTCCCTGGTTGCTTGAGTTCCTTGTTCCCTTTTCACACATTTTTCTTTGTTTTGACGTTTTTATTGGAAAGTAATACATTTTTTTAATTGTACTTTAAGTTCTGGGGTACATGTGCAGATCCTGCAGGTTTGTTACTGTAGGTACACATGTGCCATGGTGGTGGTTTGCTGCATTTGTCACCCTGACATGTATATTAGGCATCTCTCTAATGCTATCCCTCCCCAGTACCCCCATCCCCTGCTATTTATCCCCTAGCGCTCTACCCCCCTGGCCCCGGTGTGTGATGTTCCAGATTGTCCCTCCTCCCTTCCTCTCCCACCCACCATGCAGTTACCTCCCAGGCGGGACACCTCAGCCTGAAGACCAGTGTCCAGGGACAGAGGAGGCCTGTATCTGTGGGACGGGTGGGCAGTTGCAGCTGCAAGACCATCGAGGTGGCATCAAGGCTAATGGAAGAAAGGAGATGGTGGGAAGGGGAGGGGATGGGCGTAATGTTTACTGAGCAAGTACTACATTCCAACACCTTGACACCTCTAAGCTTTCTTAATCCCCACAGAAATTCTGTGGGGTAGGAATCATCTCCTTTGTACCAAGGAGGAAGCAGAGGGTCAGTAAGGTTAGGTAACTCACCTGAGGTCATATGACTCTGGAGGTGGAGCCAGCATTTGAATGCATGTCTTTTGATTTCAAATCCTACCTTCTTCCCAGGAGCACTGGCACCCTGTGAGAGCAATTCCAAAGTGCTGGCTCTGTGGCTT
This sequence comes from Sapajus apella, assembly GCF_009761245.1. Lineage (NCBI taxonomy): Eukaryota > Metazoa > Chordata > Mammalia > Primates > Cebidae > Sapajus > Sapajus apella. Next base: position 7,896 of record NW_022437325.1, read on the forward strand.
GCCCATGTTACCTTGGTTGCCTTGTGCCCCTGAGCCAGCTGCTTGCCTTCTCAGCTTTCTTATCTACAAACTGGGGTTATACCTAGTGCCTACCTCCTAGGGTTGTTGTAAGAATTAGATGAGACACGCACATAAAGTGCTTACTGCAATGCCCAACAACAACAAAAAACATGCTTAATCTGTCCTCAGCCTTACAAACCTTCAGCCACATGGATGGCAGTGAAGCCTGACAGGGAAACACCACCTGCCCATTGGATCCTCTGCAACCTGAAATAGAAGCACAGGATGTGTCTGAGGCCCTGACCTGCCTGCAGATCTAATCAGAAGTGCAGGACTGGACACAGCACTGATGGACAGAGACAGGCTTTGAGGCTGTCTTCCATGTACAGAGAAGTCTTAGGTGGGTTTTGTGGGATCTCATCCTGCCAGCTTTGGATGAGATGATAAATGCTGCCAACCTGTCTCCCTCATGCTCTTAATCTTTACATTCCCAAGCGGACTTAGTCTCACTAGAATGCTCTTGGGATTGTCAGGTTTTGACCATCCTGATTTCCTGGAAGAAATTTCAGCTTCAGTTGCCTCTGGAAATGTCTTTAGAGTATTAACTCTGTGGGTAGTGTTTCTTAGGAGCCTGGGTTTGTCCCCAAGGCTAGCATAACCTGGGCTCTCAGATCTAGGTTTTGTGGCCACAAGGGATTATCCAATCGTTGCCATCATAAGTCTTGAACTTAGTGTCTTTGTGATCATAACTGCAGACACAGCCATATCTGACCTGCAGAGTCTTTATCTTGCTGCTTTTAAGTTCTCCACTCAGGAATAATTTTTTTTTTAATTGAAGTTCTGGTATACATGTGCTGAACATACAGGTGTGTTTCATAGGCATACATGTGCCATGGTGGTTTGCTGCATCCATCACCCTGGCCTCTAGGTTTTCAGTCCCATGTGTGTTAGTTATTTGCCCTAATGCTCTCCTTCCCCTTGCCCCCCAACACGTCCCGGTGTGTGATGTTCCCCTCCCTGTCTCCATTTATTCTCATTGTTCAACTTCCACTTATGAGTGAGAATATGTGGTGTTTGGTTTTCTCTTCTTGTTACTTTGCTGAGGATTGATTCACCCAGAAATGTGTCAAATCCTGGTCCTCGAAGGGGCACCCACCTGGGTTCATTGTCCTTACCATTCCCCAGCAGATGTGTGGTCTCTTAAGCTTGGTTTGCGTGTTGTTGCTTGAACTTTGCAATGGAAAGTGCAGACTTGAAGGCAGGAGGTGGAAGCCAGCTTGCCCCGACCATGTCTTGTTGCCTTTGGAAATGCCAGAGATGGGATTTCCCCGACAGGCCGAGGACGGTGTGCATCATGGTCGGCAGTGGCAGGTTCTCCTCTGGGCAACCAGGGCCCCTGTCTGGAGGTTTCAAGAGGATTTTGAATATGTTCCAGTCACCAGTGTCACCCTATAGATACCACTGAGTGAGATGAAAGCATGAGGCCATGGTCTGTCTAGGTGAGGGTGTTACTGTGGCTCATGCCCTCTGGGTTCTAACCCCTGTGGGGTTCATGTTGGCGATAGTTGTCTGGGAGCATATTTTACTGTCTTGTGGGATTGAAGAGGCTCTTGGATTTTTTTTCACGACTACTGTCTCTGGTCATTTCTGATGAGAGTGGCTTTGATTCTTAGGGCAGTCTATTCACTCTAAGTCTGCATATAAAAACTTACATGTATTCCAAGAAGGTCATAAGGTTGTTGATCTTAGGCATGATCTCCAAGAAGTAAGTCCAGTTGTCCACAAGGGATGAGATTATCTCTTGCTTGCTCATAACTTTTCAGGTGTATGCACTCAGCTGAGCACTGCTACCTGACATTGTCTTGCAGGCTGGGTCCTTAGGTGGGAAATCTTCCTCTTAGCTGAAGAGGCTGTGTTATGTTTGTGCTGCTTTCTAGCTGTGATGATGATATCTGTGTAAAACTCAGTGTACTGTATCTGGAGACCTGAATCAAGATCACCATGTATCTCTAGGGAGGCATATGTAAGCAGGAAGATGTAGGTGGGAGTGTAAGTATCTCAGGGGCCTGGGATAATTTAAACAGAAGTTTTCATAGCTCTCAAAGCTACATGCTAGGAAGGTAAGATGGGCATGTGAGCTGAGATGAGGTCAGTCCTGTCCATTTCCCTGAGTGTGTTGAGTTCTAAGCCAGTGACAAGTTGGACTCAAAATATGTGGAGAAGGGAGGAAGGCTTTGTTTGCATGCTGCTGTGTGGAAGTTCAACCCTCTGTATTCCGGAGGGCTTCCAGGGCTCTTTGTGTTGTGTTTGTGTCCTGAGAGACTGTGCATGATTCATGGCCGAGTAGACGACATGCCTGCTCTTGACCTCATCTTTACGCTATACAGCTTGTAGCTATGAGGACCTTCCTTCTACATTCATGGCTGGGTCTGTAGCTTCTTTACAGGGGTTTCACTGAGTGAAGATACAGGTACAGGTATACCTGTTTTGGGTTTGTACCTCTGCTCAGGTTAGTACATCTCAATGCCTTTGAGTTTCCTAGCTGCACCCCTGAGCTGCTGGCACAGGCCATCAGGGATGCAGCTTATGGGAGAGGTCCAGTGCTGGGACACATGCTTGAAACCAGAGTTACATCATAGGTCCTGCCAGTTCCTTGTGCATGGCTTATTTTTGCTGTGTGCTGCCTGGAACATGTGGGGAGCCAAGAGGGGTTTTCTCTGGCTCGGCTCTGTGGTGCCTTGGCTGTGTTGGACCCTGTTGGCATTGCGGGTTCTTGTGATTTAGATTGTTTTGGCCTTGTTCAGCTCATGTTAGCCAGAATGGAAAACTATCTTGAGCCTTGTCCTAGTAACTACAGTGAAGGGGTCTCTGACCTAGGAGAGTCCATGTCCTGCTGAACACTCTAGGGAGAAAGACAGAATGTGTCCAACCTGCAAGGAGCAGGTATTTCCACTGGGTCACAGACTTAAATCTCATCTGGAAACTACCCTGAAAATGCAATTGTTGGTGTAGCTTTTGGGAATCCACCCTGAGGAAGTAAGGACTGATTGCAGAAAATCAGTATTCTCCCCAGACTTTCTGGAACAAGTTTATTTGTACCAGAGCTGTCAAATGAAGAGACACTTCCTGATCTATAGTCAACAGGAACTGCTTCTCTAGGAAGGAAGAAGGGGTCAGAAATCTTCAAGAAGGTAATACAAAGATTTTGGAATCCACACTGTCTGCATGCCAGGCCTGCCTGACTCCTCTGAGATGTGAAGTGTGAGCTAGAGTGCTCTCCTGTGATGTAGAAGCAGTTAATGGTCTTGCTCTGCAGTGCTTGACCCCTCTCCGGTTTGTACTTACAGATGTTTCCTCGTGGAGTGGTCAGACAGCCAGGACAATGGCTGCCACTAACAGTCAGGAGATCAGAGCTCCCTGTGGAAAGGGTTTGCCGTGTGTCTGTGAAGGCAAGAAATGTCCTGTCTCTTCAGGCGGCTGTGCTGATCTCGGCTCCTGCCACGCAGGGGCGTTGTGGTCTCCTGCTTGGCAGTGTGAGACCACTAGGGGTGAGGAATGTATCCAGTGCTCTTGATCAGCAAGGGTTGGCTCTTCAGGAAAGATGGGTATTCTGAGATTTTCCATGTTTCTATGTTGTCTGGAATACTTGAAAACCAATACAATTGTTTCCTCCTTAATGAGTAGGTGGCATAGCTTTCAGTAAGGAAGGTTTCTATGGCCAGGGAACTGTATGGGAAGATTCTTAATTGCATAATAATTTCTTTCGTAGAAAAACTCATCAATATGACTTCAGACTTCTTGTATCCATTTTAGTGATTCTATGGCATTGATGCATAGTATTTGAAATTTAAACAACGTTTGTAATTTTAAACTCTTCATGTGATAAGGGCAAAAAGGATACACAGCTATTTTTTTCTTGATTAGCTGTTGTAGGAAAAACATACTTCAGGCTTCTCATTTGAAATTCTGAAGACTGGTTAGTGAGGCCATATGGCTTTTGGAAAAGCAGATCCTGAAAGAGAATAGGGTCCTTGAGCACAAACATTTTCATTCTTTGAAATGAAAGCCCTAACAAATAACAAGTTTAGGGCATAAAATTTATTTGATCTTATACTTTGGGATGACAATTTTGAAATGATTGTCCTTTGGATAAGGTCAAGTTGGCGGCAGGGTTGGGGTCCGATCTTGTTGCTCTGAGGACAGTGTTTCTGTGACTCACCTACCTTTCAGGGTCCCTTGCATTGCTTCTCTTGCGGCCTCTCATTTTCACACTTGGGACTCTCAAAATAGCATGTCTATTTGAATCTGTCCTGGACTCTACTCTGAACCTCTGCCTCTTCCTCTTTTGATGACAATCCTCCTGAATGATCTGAATTATATATTCAGCTGGGTTTCAACCATATTTCAATATGTTTCCTTAATGTGCCACTGGCGTGTCTCATTACATGACCCCTCTATTAGGATCAAGACATTGCTGGTTGATTTGCCTACATCTGATCTTTTATGACATGACCTCGGGAAGCCTGGAGTGGGATCCTGAAAGGTTAGAAGCCACTGAAAGGGTAATAGTCACCTGATCATGTAGACAGGACAGTGGCTCCAGGCATCCTTAGGTCTCTCTGGGGAGGTGTGGAATGAATCTCACAATGTCTCTGCTTAGGGATAAGAGTCTGAATGTTTGGCCCCACTTCTGCCTGCTGTCCTCATCATAGTGTTTTCCTTTGAGGCTCTTATCTCATGTGGCTGCTTGAAAAAAGTGAACAAAGGTTAAGAAAGTGACCTGAGCCCAGTGACTCTAATCAAAGGGCAAACCACTGAAGTGTTCCTTTCTGCAGAAGAATGGGCTCAGTGCCTGTGGGGGCACCGATAATAATGCAATATTGGGAGTGAATAACATAAAACAGTAACTTACTCTGTGAACCCAAGGGAAGTCAACTTGTTCTAAATCTGGAGCTTTTTCTAACACACAAATCTGAACGATGGCGTGCCTGTGGTTGTAAAATGATACCTGACTCGTTTGTGAGATCTCCTTTACATACCATAATTTATTCTAAGCTGACTGAGATGCTTACTACACATTCTTCCTTTGAGGGCCATGGAGATCAGCAGGTTTTGATCTCTGGTCAAATGATTTTCATTGCAATATTCACACACATGGTACTTGTGAGAATGTGTATGTGAATATTGTAATATCACTTTTTGCTTTTCATTGTCATATACCTCATGTGTTTAGGGAGGTGTAGGGATCTAAAATACTCTATTGCCCTTACATGTACAAAGAACCCGCTTCCTCCATCCTTTGAGCTTGTAAGAGTAGTGTGCATCTCACTTTGATTGGAGGATTAATACTCTTGTTTCTGGCAAAAGGCATCCATTCTCTCCTGAGTCACTTGGCCTAGGCTCCCTCAAATCATGGGAGCTGAAAGTCAAGCTGCTTCCTCTAGGGGAAAGCAACCCCTAGACATGTTTGGATTTGGCTTGGCTTTACCCATTTCTGTCACTTGATCCCCATAGTATGAGCCACTGACGTATACAACCTAGGTCATTTTGATGCCTTTATATGGACACAAGTAGCCAAGACTCTTTTTTCTATGCATATAAGGGTCACTTCAAAACCAGATTTAGGTGGTGGGACACTGCACCTGGATCATCCATTTGACCCCAGGGAGGTTTCACTGGGCAGGGATTACATAAGAAGTATTGATTGACTGTGGGTCTGGGTCACCATGGTCTTTCCCTCCTTCCTTGGCCCCCACATTTATGGTTCTCAGTTCTGAGACATTCCATCTTCTCTGCCATGAACTCCCTTTGGATAGTGAAGATTAGATTTGAGGGTCCAGCATCCTCTCTATGGTGTGTTGAGCTGATCCACTGGCGCAACCCACATCTGACAAAATGAGCATGTCCTCTGTGCCCTGCTGGTCTCAGGTTGAGCTTTGAACATGGTTTCCTGGAACAGGTTTCCTTTTTAGGGAACATCTCTGAATTTCCCTGCTATAGAGAGTTGGTTGACAATGAATTCAGGTATTTGTCCAATTAGGAAGACTTCTTGCTTGATACTTTAGGGGGCTATAGTGATTCTGAAGCATAATTTCCTGACAGGAATCACAGGGCTGGTGCCTGTAACTATTGTTGCATATCATCCTAACGCTGGGTGCCTTCCACACTTGCTGCCTTGTGAAGTTGTCAAAAGGTTCCACGTGAAGTTGTTCCGTATGAAAGTCTTAACTGCAGTGGTACTGGGTTAAAGGTGTGCCTAGAAATGAGCTCTTCAACATTTCCTAATACTATGAGTTGTCTGGCATGCTTCAAGACTGACTTGATCAGGAATTCAACACTAGATTATTTTCTTCAAGCCCTCACGAAAGGGAACTCTTTGGAAGTCTAGAACTGAAAATAATTCTGGATGCAACTTGACGTTCTGATACATAAGGATGATCTGATAGAAATTATATTCTAAATATGATCCAGAAAATAAGGGACCTGTTACCCCTTGCTTTTATCCATGATGTTTTCTGGAGTCTATTCTGCTGTGTCATATGATGCTATTCCTTATGTTGATCTATACCTGTGACAGGTGAGCCATCCCAACAGAAGAGTCCATATTTGAACCACATGGCCTGTACCATGGACAGTATCCAGAAACCAAATGCCTTAATGGCTTGTTTCTTCTGTGCTACACTTGTGGAACCTAAATGAGAACAGAGTTGGAGTAACTGAAACACAACTTCTTGTTACTCTGCATTGCAGCATTTTTATTTTCTTTGTGCATCAGAGTATCACAAAACTGTATCCTTCTTATCTAAATTCTCATGTTTTAGAGTACTATATTTAACATGATGTGGTTTGTCTTACCATTTTCATGACTTCATTATTTGCTATGCTACTATCTGACACTTGACCATTGAGGATATGAACATGCTGGTTCTCCAAGAGCATGTGCCTAGCTGAGTGGTCTTCAGACATCCTCCACCCAGAAGATATGGGTGGTAGCTCAGAGTTCACTGGACAACAGCCTAATTGAGAAATTTCCAGGCTTACACAGACAGGTATAGAAGTTCTGTCTTGTTCTTTACTGTGTTGCTGAACTTGTTGCCATGTTTCCTCCTAACTAAAATAGCTTAGTACTAATACTAAGGCTTCCTAAGTACACAGCTCTTCTATATATTTTTGCTGTGAAAACTAGAAATACGAAGGCAAAATCTTCTGGGACAAATGTCAACATTTTACTGGATGGAGTGGAAAATGCACAGGTTTTCCTTCCTGGGTGACTATTTTAATATCTGTCAACTACTGTATTTCTCTTCATGATCTTCATATTGTATTTTTTTTCTTTATGATAGTGTATAAACAGATTTATTACAGATGGTTATAATACTGGTTTCAAGAGGATTCATGCAGGTGATAATGATGATTGTACAACATTGGTAAGACAGTACCCAAACCAGGAAATATACTTGGCATTCATCAGTCAGGAAGAGAATGGGAGAATTCAGAGAGCAGGAAGGACTCTGAGGTTTGAAAACAATCTTTCCCAATCAGGGAGGTGACATTCCAATGATAACATGTGCTTCAGAGAATGTGGCTTTAGGCTTAGTGCTGAAATTAAATTGCTACAACAGCTTTTTTACTACTCAGGGATGAATGGATAAGTGGAGACTGATTAGAGTCCCACTGCTATATGTTAGCTGTGCCATTAATTTGGAAGAGGTATGGAGTGTCCTCTGCTTGGAGACATGCTGTGGAGATGGTGTGCTGGACAGAGACCCTAGTTTACAGGGGAAATTGAGTTGGCATCTATCATGGGACGGCCATGAAAGCCTCTTGGGGAATTTCCTGTTGGTGGTGTCTGCTCCTCCAGGGGCCAGCTGCAGTTGTCCTTGATCTAGAGTAGCTGCCCTTCTGTGGTTGCTGAAAATGAGAGCTACACAATCAAAGGCATGTGATTAGAGATGCAGTTGCTGCCCTCCTGGTGTCAGCCATGTAAGAGCCTGAATAAAGGGGTTGAAGGGAATGGCTTGCTTGATTATTCGAGCCTTTTCTCCCATATTCTGCTTTCTCATGTCATTCTATGATGAAGAAGTAAAGTGAATTTGATAACCTATTTGAATCAATGTCTTCAAAATTAGACTTGAGTCTTCAGTTTTGGACTTGGCTGCCTAGAACAGTTAAAATAACCAATTATTTGTGAAGTGTCTATAATGGTGATCTAGACCCTCCTCATCACTGTGTACAACCTATCAACACTTGGCTCTTCCAATGCCAAGTAGCAACTCCACTGTATTTCACATATCCTGGCAGCTCTGTCATGATGCTGCTTAGATTTTCATTTTTTTATATTTGGCCAGAAACTCAAAATGGTTCTCACTTTGATAAAATCAAGATGATAGGGGTTGGGCTCCTATTTCTCAGAGAACACAGTTTCCTTGACTAATTTGTTCAGAGGTGTCTTACAGTGCTTGTCTTGTGGTCCCTTTGTTGTTCAAAGTTAGAATCCTCATTCATCTCAAAGATGCATGTACATCTTCAATTCTTATGCCCACCTACACTTTTGCTTCCCTGTTAGTCTTTGCCTTTCATAACGTGGTGGACAATTAGCTGACTTGAAGATACAGAAATCAGGGGAGTATATTATTTCCATGTGTTCCTTTCATTCCCTCTTGTCATGTTGAATAATGTGTTAATGCATTCTAAGCATTAGGACAAGGATATCTCTGGAGACCACGTACTTGCCTCTACCCAACACTTATTAAAGAGATCCCAGAAATTCCAGAGGAAGGTGGTGAGCCAGTGTGGTTATGGGGTGTTGTGGGGATTGTGGGATGGGGCCAAGCAGCTACTAAAGGGGGGTAGAATCAGAATCTCCGTGGTCATTTCAGTAGGTGACTGAGCTCCATATCACTGGGTTTTCTGTGAGGAAGTTGTAGAATGTCTCTCAGAATGTCTTCCCTACTTTAACAAGTCAGTTCCATCTGCCATGATCATTGTTTCTTCCACCAGTGGCACTGATTCTCCTGGGCTGCCGAGAGGCGATGCTGCATGCAACTAAGTGAATCAAGAGTGAGGGTGTGGCCTGGGGCCACCAATCATTCTAATGGAATGGCAAACCACCCAGCTGTCTGTGAAGAAGAATGGGTTTAGTGCCAGCACAGGCAGAGAATAAGCAATGCAATAACTGAGACTCGATAACGTAAACACTGAATAACCAAGTTTCATTGTTTTCAAGGGATGATTTGTCAATTTACATGCCCTGATTTTTTCACTCAAAAAATACATGGGAAATTTTATATATTCAAGGATCTAAAACTAGGCCCACCTCCAATGCCAGATCTCGACATGCATATGTTGTTCTAAGATGATTGTTGTAGGTGATGGGCAAAACTCTCATTGCTCTTTCGAGTGTAGTAGAGGTTAGGAAGCTTGGACCTCCACACATGGCTATTACGGCTATTGCCACTTGCTGTTACTTGACATATACTTCACTGCATGTTCTTACAAGCTCTGAAATGAAAAAAGCATCCCTTGTAAAACCACATGTGAATAATATGCATCTCGTTTTAACTGGACCAGTAATGCACTTTTTTAAATTGAAAGAATATTCTGACATACATCACTTTTTTGAGCTCCCATGACTTGTGAAATCCTGGCAATGTCATGCTACTTTCTCCAGTGGAAGCTACTGCTAACTTGGTTGGTAGCTTGGCCTACTTCTGCCACAGGCAAAAGTATGGAGCCAGTGGCACATTCTAGATGGGAGAGGTAGCTCTTGGTGCTGTCTGCCAGTCATTAAATCCTCTGTGTCCTCGAGATGTTTTTCTGGGGAGAACAGCTCAGCAGTTCTGGCAGATGGCTATAAGAAGAAAAAAAAACAATATGAGGGCTAGTGATTAATGAACCTGATGTTGATCTGTGGCGCAGATTGCAAAACCCTTTACCTTGCACAGTGACGGACTGCAGTATGAGACAGAGACCTCACTGGCTAGCCTTAAGGTTTTCAGTCTCATGTGTCTTAGCTTGGCTAAGGCTGGTGAGAACTTAGTGGAACTGGTGAGTTTACTTGGTCCCAGCAATGACCCCATTGGAGTCAGAACCTGGGTGGCACACCAGGGTTCATATCACATGAAGGGTCTGGTGTTTGGTATGTTGGCTTCTGGATCAGGCTTTGTCAAGATTAGTATAGTGCTCTCTGTATTAGGGCCAACTTTCTGAGCAATTGTCATCACTCCTAGGATGAAAAATGCCCATGTCGCTGACAACCAGCAAATGGATCATCTCTTGCCTGTGGATGCACCTCGTGATGAGGACATTCCTTCACCACTCAATGTGAGCAGGCTGGTTGAATACCGACACTCCTTGAACCAGGAAGGTCTACCGCATGTGTGAGAAGTGTCTTCAGTAGGATTAGCTTGTGACTGATTGATATTCCTTTGCTAGACATTTTCAGTTTTATTGACTCTTCCTCCTTTCCATCTCTAAAGCATCTAAAATGTTGATCTTGAAGTCCTGTGACTGACCCTGTCTCTTCACTGGTCGTAATAAACAAGTTCTTTTTTCAGCCCAGATACTGGAGGATATCTTGTGACAACACCACTGCCTCTGGGAAGGGCAACTCCTTAGAGTTGCCAGCATGAGGTCTTGCCCAAGCTCTGTCTGACAGCCATGGTAGGCAGGACCATGTTTTCTCCCTGTCTTGGTCCCTCTGAAACTTCATGAGGGCAACGCAGGTGTATACCTTCTGATAGTTGAAACTATACCATTTTGTAAGCTCTCTGATATTTTGCAGACCTTGGTCAAAGTGAAATAATTCACTGGGGGTTCAGGCCATGAGAAACATCCTGCCTAATCACTTGACCATAAGGCAGACAAAGGCCCAACTAAAGAAACATCCCCTTCATATCCTGCTGGACAAAGTTCCAAGGAACACCATGATGACATCCTGGTGGAATAAGGACCCAGAACCACTTCATCAAGGCGACATCTTCTCAATATCCTGCTGGGCAACAAACCATACTACCCAGACCCCTCCTGCCCATACCTACAAGTACCCCCAGCCTGTAAGCAGCGGTGAGCTCTGGCGTCAGGCTGGCCTCACTTCTGTAGGTTTTATGCTGGACATAAAGCCTTCATTTGCTGTCGAGCTGCCCTCTTTGTGTCTTTAACCTTCACCTTCCCTTCAAACCCTAATGCTTCCTACTCATATGGGCTGTACAGGTTGTTTCTGATCTAGTTTCTTGATTTTTCTCTGCCATATTAGCAAATTCATTTAGTAATGGATGATTGGATGCAGAAAATGAAGCACGTTTGGACTTTTGTGGTCTTGTGATGAGCCTGTGAGGGTCTGGGCTGCTCCATTACCACTGCCACTACTGAAGGGGAAGTGGTCGTCTCAGCCTGGACAGTTGTGATGAGAGAATTTTAACTTGCTTATTCCCATGGCAACAGACTTCCGCCTTCATAATAGTCTCCTTGTATATGTTCCATGTTTCCTCCCTGTGTAGAGTTCTAAATCATGCAGCTTGAGTTGTCTTTGTAAGCCATCATAAAATCTTGCCATGTGATACCTTTAATGGTGTCCAATTTGGTATGAAGATTGTTTGTATTGAGCTTTCTGGCTTGGTGTGAAGATTGAGTTTTCTGGCACATTATTCTTTGTGCAAAAATGGCAGCATGTTCAGATAACTGATTCTGTTTCACTTTGGTCATTCTTATTTTTTCATTCAATCTTTATGCTGGTGAATGGTCTCCTTGAAACTGACACCTTCAAATGGAAAACGTCCTCCTCTGGTATAGGGTGAGGTATTGGAGTCAACATGAAATGCAAAGAATTAGCTGTGCCTTCCTTGCTGCCTAAAATCCATTGTGGAAAATAAGGGCCTTTTTGGCTAGGATACAGTTCGTACTTCAGCTGTAGGACCAGAGAAGAGAGAGCTCATTCTCTGTCCCCACTTGTTATTACTCATTCACATCCCTACAAGGGTCTCCAGAAATTCTTTGCCACCAACCTTACACTTTTGAACTGGAACAAAAGTGGCTTGTCAATTGCCACGATAAAATCCAAGTTGCGGTTACAGCAGGTCTGTATGTCCCTTAAAGGGGAAGAATGCAGAAGCCTACCTCCAGGAGTCTGTCGTAGTGGGGGAGTTGCCAGAGTGGCAGGTGCTTCCTGTTGCACACGGGGAAGACAGAGCTTGCCCTCAGTGTTCTCCGTAGAGACATGGAGGCCCTGGGACCCATGAGCAACGAGATGACCTCAGCTTATCCTAGACAATCCTATGGGCCGACACGAGTCATCATATGCAGTTGATAGCCTGGTGGCAGCAGACTGGGTGCCTAGAGATTTCAGCTATGGAAGAATCTGCCTTTTAAAAAAAATGAAGACATAAGTTTTTTCTTGGTCTTTTGCTTCTGACTTTCTGTAATGCAGAGGTAGTATCAGAATAATTTTTCAGCTTCCTTGTATCTAATGGCTCAGAGTTAAATTTGGAGGTTCCATCAAGGTTAAAAACAGAAGCAGTCATTAGGAATGTTTGTTAAGGTGAGCTAGACCATAGCCATCACCGTGTGTAGCACATCAACAGCTGGATCTTCAGTGCTTTGATTTGCTGTTTCATGGCAGTCTCTAATGTCCCGTGATTCACAAGTCTTGGCATCCTCTCTGCCAAGATGCTGATTCTCAAACTGCAAGTTGGTTCTATATACGACCTTATTTCTGTCTAGGAAAATATGTTCAATTATGGTACTACATTTGCAAAACTCACCTTGACATGCCAAACAGCCAAGGATCTTCCTTCCCTTTTACTCTTTTTGTGTTAAAGCAATAATTCTGTGATAAATACATTAATTCTACCAGACCACTTTTCATGTTTGAGTATGTTAATGCCCAACTTAGGACTCCTGTGACTTCTCTGGTGACTATATTTTCTAACAAAGGCAGAGATTCATAAACATAATGAATTTGGTGGTCTTCCTGCAAGGAATGAAAGTAACTCTTCTTCCAGAAGATCCTGAAATTTTCTCTGCAGAACCTCAACAAGGTTGAACCAGTCCTGGATATCCTGATGACTTGGACACTTGAGAATCATGCAGTCATTCAGGTGCCTCAAGAGGTTTGGTCCCATGAATGACCTCACACTCAATGCCCTTGTCCACCAGATGAGGTTTGGTCAAGAATTCTGTGGGTACTCCATTGGAGTTCCCCCCCCCAGGTGAAGCTCAGTGCTTCTATTGTGGCAAAGTCCACGTTACTGGAAACCACCAAATGGGCGGTTTCTTGCTTGTGGATATACTGCTTGAGAAGTACCTTGATCTGCATGCAATGTCAGTGGGCTAACAGCTCATAGCCACTGTGGTTACACCAGGAGGTTCTATGAGTCATATGGAGTTGAGATCCACATGAATTATCTCAAGGTAGATTCCCTTTCCTAATTAATGTGGCCTTGGGGTAGAGCAGATGTGGTGGTTGACCTTAGGAACTTACCTTTTAGAAGGATGCAGCCTCCCCTCCCTCTTCCTTTGTGGTTATTTGAGAGTTCAAGAGTGATCCCTTAATGAAATGGCAGAGGAAAGGTTGAGCTATTATTCTTGAGGGTTCTTACTGCTGCATCCTCTAAGTGGTGACCATTAACTTAGTACGTGTCATTAATGAGCTGCTTTCCTATTTGTGCCCTGAGCTATATTTGAGGAAATGTTCAGAGGTAGGAGGGTTCAAGGACCTGTCAATGAAGTTCATTGGTCCCTGAAGCTCATTCCTACCAACCCCAAGTTCTGTAGCTTTCAGGCACTTAAATCACAGGTGGGATAGAAGGCAGCTCAGTGAATCTGACCTGCCCCATCTAAGAAAATGAGCTCTAGGCTTTCCCCAGGAAGGGAAAGTTGGGTCTGTTCTCTTCCCTATGATCCAGAAGTTGGTCAGTGTCATCTTTCAGCTAAATATCTTCCTACTCTAACCCCAGTTTTCTGTAAAGCACACTTACATTCTGCATTTCTTTGCCTGTGAAAATGATGGGAACTGTCATGGAAAGAGAGTGAAATGAATGAACCTGTTATCCCACATCAGAGCAGAATGAGTCCTGAAGTCCTAGGTTTCTATTGCTGTGGAATATTTTACTGGCAATTGACGCTTTTCTGACAATACACTTATCATTCTATTGCTGCTAAAGGAAAGATGATCTAAGAATATAACACTACCACTTTATTTTATGAGCTATGTTTGCCTCTAAACACCTAAAATAGTATAATTCTCATTTGAGTAATTTAATCAATTATGAAGGATTAGCCTTTATTCTGCTTTGCCATTTTAACTTTTCCTCCAGCCCTGTGACCTTCCCATTGGGTCCTCCAGAGCTGAAAGAGAAGCCAGGGACATGTTCGAAATCCTCATCTACCTCGGTTCCCTGCAGAGGGACAGGGCTATGCTGGACACTGCACTAATGCACCGAGGCAGAAGGTTCCCAGGCCATTTTCTACTATCCACAGTGTGCACGGATCTAGAGCAATCCTCATCCTGCTGCCTCTGTGCTGAGACTGTAAAGATAAGTAATTCTTCAGCTTGTCTGCCTGATGCTCTTATTCTTTCTTTGTCAAAATAGGGGCCCATTCCTATTAAAAGTATGAATCGTGTAATGAAGTTTTTTTACCTTTCTGATTCCCTGGCTGAAATTTCATCAGTTTATCTTAAACCTTCATAGAATGTTAATGATGCAAGCAGTGATAAGCCTGGCCCCACACCTCTGGAGTGTTCGTATGCACTGGACTGAGATTTCAGTCTCTTCAATCCACCTTGTACAAGGGATCATCTTCTAGCCATTGTGCTCATGGGCTCTGTGTCTTTACATGGTAGTAGCTTGTGAAGGATACTTTTCCTTGGTCTGTTGGTTCTTTATATCATGGGTTGTGATTTCTCTGCCTAAGAATGCATTTTGGGAGATGAGCTTCAATGGTTTTGTGTGATGTGGTATGTTGGCCATGTTAGGTCCGTTGTAGGTGGATTCTTTGGCTTCTGTTAGTTGGTAAATCTGAGTGGGAAGTGATTTGGGCACTGTCCTGGGAATCTCCACAAGAGACTCCTGACTGTTTCTTTTGCCCTGGATTGTTCTGCACAAGCAGTCTCAATCCCTCTGCTGCTGTGTATGGCTCTGAATGAAAATACTGTAAGTGAACCAAGCGGTTGAGTCCTGGGGCAGCTCAGTCATAGTAACCAAATGCCAAGACATCTGGATATGTCTTTCAGCAGGAAAGAGACACTTAAGAGCCTACTGCAGCAAGGAGCTTTTTCTTCCATTTTCCTGTGATGGAGATGCTTTTCTTTGAGGAGTTTCTTAACGCCTTTCTCCCACTGATCTTCGTCTCCATCTCTGCCTCATACAATGACTGTTGGAATTAAATACATCAGGAAGCCTAAACTCTAATAACGTGGTATTTATGAAGGATGTGCCTTTTATATCATATACATTTCACCAGAAATGTTGAGTATGTTTAATTGGAAATTTGATTACCTTATAGCAGCTCTATGTAATCCTGAGTAGTTCTACAGTAAATATGATAGAGTAGTTTCTTAACACTGACTGTGCCTTATAGAGCATTAAAGAAAGCTAGGTTTAGATCCATACTGCTGTGGACATTTTAATATGTTAAGTATTGGATTCATTGCTACATACCTCTGTACAGTTTATAGAAAAATATCTGAAGTCTTTATTTTCCCTATGTTTTCATAAGAGATCCCTTCTCCAATTAACTTCTAAAGCAAATACAGAATTCTCACTTGATTTTGAAAAATCAGTGCTCCTTGGTGTGAAGAATTTGTTCTCACTTCAGACATTCTGCTTCTAGTCTTCCATGAATTTCAGGGAGTCTATTTGAGTTGACACTGCCTACTCAATTAAAACCCCCTTGAGTGCATGAGAGAAAAGAATGACAGGGTTGGAAACCCTCCTGCTTGCACTTCTGGCAGCTCAAACCCACGTGCCTGGATTAATGACTGCATTGACCCTAAGCGAAAGCTTCTGCCTCATATGTTTAGCTTTTACTCTTCAAACAATAGGCTCTGATCCACATTGTTTCTGCCTCTTGGACATGGAAGTGTCAAAATAGGCTGAAGTTTGTGTTCCTTAAGAGTTCACATGAAGGTGGTTCCGAAGCCAGAGTAGTGAAGATTCTCACTGCCTAACTGTCCTGTAGGGGAGATGCCCTTCATTTGACCCTCAGGGAATCCCCACAGGGTATAGAGCACATGGACAGTGTCTACTGTGGGCCTGCCGGGTCACTAAGGTGTTTGTCTCAAGCCTCCATGGTTCTCAGATCTAACATATGCAGCCTATGTGCCACAGGATCCCTTGGCTGTGAAGGACTGAGTTTAAGAGCTCAGTGATGTCCATGCTGTGTGCAGAACTTGATCCTCTGGTAGATGCTACATAGAACAGACGGGTGTTTTCCCTTCTACTCTGACCTTAGATGGAGCTTCAAACAGTGGCCCAGAGGTCTTAAGACAGGTCTATCCTCTTCATGGCACCAACCATTATTTTCTTTGAAGAGAGTTGGTTGAAGGCAAATCACAGAATGTCCAGATCAGAAGATATACCTCGCTTGAGGCTTTACGATGATGCAAAATCTACATCTGTAACCTACTGGCCTCCAGAGTACACAGTGTGTACCAATGATAGGTGTTACAAATCTGTATCTTAAATGCATAATTGGCCTGTTGCCCCTTGATGTGCTTTCTATTAAAGGCGATGGGTTCCATTTATACTGTTCCATCTGAAAGTCTTTCAACAGACAGATTGCATGAATAAAGCTTACCTACAGAAAATAAACCCTATTTTTAGCATTTCCTCATCCTGTGAACTTTTTATTAACATGACTCAACATTGACTAGAACAGGAATTGAATGGAGGACATTCCAAGTCCACAGAAAGCAATCTTAATATCCTGAATTCTTAACAGATACCAGATGAAAATCCACATTTATTGAGGACACTTTATTCAGATAGAAATTTACCTTCTAAATAATACCAAAAGAGTGTCCTGTTACCTCTTACTGCTCTTTGATTTCTATAACTCCAACCAAACTGTCCAAGCAATGTAGGATACATAGGTTTTTCTTTATTTTTTGAACCACATGTCCATAGGCAGAAAATACTCAACTACAATGTCCAGAAGTCCTCTTTCACTTCACACTTTGAGGGCCCCAGAGGACATAGATGTTTGGAAACAAATACATTCTGTTTCTTTGTCTCCTTAGTTCAGTCTGTCTTTTCCTTTGGTCATGAAAAATCTTCTTGTGATCTTCTGCCAATTATTTTTGTGTTACATTGAACACAAAAATATACGGTATGAAAATAGTATACAGTACTATTTTCTTGCCAAATATTTGCTCTATTCGTTGATACCATTTTCCAGAATTTATCAATACCCATTTATATGTATGAAAAATTCCAATTTTAATAACATTCTTCATTGAGCGTAAGTTCTAGTTTATTGAGGTAAGGGTGCCCTGGAGGTGACTGCTCTTTTTCTTGTGGGTTCTTACAGTGGCCATCAAGAAATACGTGTACATTAACTGGCTGAGTTGATGGCCCACCTGGTTAGAATGTCAGTCTGTAAGATTGCTGGATTTCCTCTGAATCTGTGAAGCTCGATGTGCTGCTCTTGACATTTCTCCAATGGAAGCTAAACTGAAATGTCAAAAAGTAATAGATGCCCCCTGTAGACTGTCTTGTGATGCCTTTGGCACTAGTAGAATTTTTATTGCCACAAAAACGTGGGGAATAGTGATCATCATTGAGTGTTCTTCCTTCCCTGATCAGGTAGAGCCTCTTTGGAAGACAAACAGATAATTCTGAAACCTTGACAGTTGCAAAGCATCCCACTGGCAGGATTTGACTATGGGGCAAAAAAATGATCCAGAGACCCTTTCTGGGTAAGGCAGACAGATGTTAGTCATGGTTTCCAGTCTTTCCCTGCCTTCTGGTTAGTTCTTGGCAATGCTTTTCTGCAAAGAATGGTTGAGGTCCTATACCATGGCTGTAATCAGGAAAATAAGTAATTCTAGGGCTTTTTTTTTTCTTTTCACAAAGAATTTACCTGTCAGTGTGTAGGAAAGACCGTTTTGCCTCTTGCAGTTCTGCTGACAACCATGTGACAGGCAGAGAGTTTATGCACCAACTGTGGACTCTAAGGACACATGCATCTTACTCTGACAGCAAGGCTGTTGTCAACTCAACCAGTGAACTCAGTCTATTGGGTCCTGAAGCGTGAGCCCATTGCACACAGTATGCTGTCAGGATTACTGTGACTAGAGGCGTGAGGTCAGTTCAGCCTGAAAAACCTTGGAACAGGTGTTTAGCTTCTCAAGGGAACAGATTTCTGAGCTCGTGATGACTTGCTCGCAGCTTCCAAATGTTTATTATTAAAAAAAAAAAAAAGAAGAAAAAAAGTAAGATAAAAAAATAATAAAAAGAATGAAGGAGAGGAAGGAAGAGGGAGAGAGAACTGGGGTGTTGCTTTATTGCCCGGGCTAGAATGAAGTCTAAAAATGGGTATGCCTATAATTGTGCTTAATAGTGGAGACCAGTATCAGCCTTTCTAAAAAATACCAAAAAGTAAAGAGCATCAACATAATGAAGAATTTACATCAACTAAATGTTTATTTTTGAGAGCAGAGCATTTAAGCCTTTTGGAGCACTCTTCTGTGATGGGCTGTTACAGTGAAGCCTCAGCAGGTCATAGGACCAATCAATGGTGTCCAGCATATATCAGAGTGAGGTCCTTTAATATGCTTGTTTCTGTTTGCTTACAAGCTCATTACTCTTGAAGGGATAGAATCATGTTCAGACTACCCTGAGTCTGGCTAGTTCATCTTGGTCATTATTTGCCGTATTAATTCTAGAGCTGGTAACTAGTCACCTGAATGGTGTGACACATAGAAGATTAAAAGCTAATCTCCCATTGGTACTAAATGAGGAAATTCTTAAAGATCAGCTGGAAGTTGATGAACCCCTTTGCCAACTCATTCTTTGAAACTTGTGAGTAGACTTAACACCACCTCTTTCTCCGGAGAGCTGGTGATGGCAGGAAGTCTCCTTATCCCTTCAGCAGGAAGGTAGAGTAGGGAGCCTGTTTTCAGTCCCTAAATGTCACTACCCTGCACTCCTAGGAGTGTTGCCTGAACTGCTTACACTGCTTGAGTGATACTCCACACCCGACTAAGGGAGGTCTGTGAGTTGCTATGGAAATAACCCATACTATGGAAATAATCCAGTTCTAGAGTAGTCCATGACTGTTATTTACAGGGAAAAGGCCAGAGATGGGAGCCTGTTAAACTCATCTTTCCATAAATGTTAAAATCTCCATTATCCCAATCACAAGGGAATTACTTGTGGGAACAGATTCCCTTTGGCCTCAAGAGAACAGAACTAGTCCTGCTTCCTCTACTCAGCATCTGGGGAGTCATGCCACCTTGTTTTGGATCATCCCATAGACCCATCAGCCTGTTTCAAACTCTACACTTCTGGATCTTGCCATTGGCTGTGTCTTGGCAGCTAGTTAGGTGAGCACCCAAGGTGGTGGTGTACCAACTACAGCTCTCTTCATAGTGTGAACCTCTCCTGAGACTTGTAAACTTTTGCTATCCTCTGCCATTTTATATTTAAGGAGCACTTCACAGAGACCTTCACTTCCAAAGACTAGTGAGTACTAATGATCAAGAACACTTTCTCAAACTGATATATCTGGTTCCTTTCAATTTTCACTCTACCTGGTCTTGACCATAATATGTTGGTGACATTATCGTTGTCATACTAGGGTCCTCCGCTAACAAGACATGAGAATTGTAGGCTTTTAGCCTCTGGTAATCTGTTGGTTTCTGGAATCTTTCTTGATCTTACATGGCTTATGATGAGCCTTCTCCCTCCCCTCATCTTCGCTGAATATAACATAGACACAGGGAAAGTAAACAGTCTGTTTGAAGAGTATTTGTGAAGAGACCAGTGTCCTCCTGTGTAAGCACCATGATCCTACATGGTCACATACATGAGGGTTATGTGCTGCCTCATAAATTCTCACAGCAGTTGAGCTTTGTTCCACAGTGGGATTTCTGCTTTGGCTGCTTTTAGCCAACCTGCCATGAGAATCTTGAACTAGGAGAAGACTGGAGGTTTCAGGCCTGTGGAGGGGGCCTCAGGGAGAAGCGTGTTTTCTCTTAAGTTTCCTTGCATGGGCACCTGAGTCTTCATAAGTCAACTTGAATAAAGCCAATTTCCCTGCTATCTCTGTAGGTAGCTAAGTTCTGTCTGCACTAGGGTTCTCTGAGGTACGTTAAGTGACCTTGCACAATCACAATCTTACTCGTTTCTTCTGATTGTGATGAGTCAACTTGATATTTTGGAACACTTGAGAAGAATGTTAATTCTTCTGTGCTGTGGAACCCTTTATATTTCCCAGTGCCATCTTGTAGTGAGTGGTCTACTGAAGTTTCAAACATTACACAAGGAACAGCCATTTTTAAAGCATGACTCTCCATTGGAGCTTGAGTCTGCCCTCTTTCCTTTTCTTAGGTTTTTGAAAGAGAGCCTCACTTTTGAGTTCACTCATGCAATTTAGCCCTAATGATAAACAATATGTACAGTTTCTGTTTTGGGGTCATTTTTCTTTTATCCCTAATTATACCCTGTTTCCTATGGAAATGATCCTGGCATCCTTACCACTGCCTCATGAAAATCTACCTCTAAATAGCACATGGAGAATTTTGTGTATATAGTCCAGATTCTTGGCCATAAAGAGCTGTATATTTCTAGAGTTGCGCCGGATAAGAGTTGCTTATGGTGATCACCACCCGCCTCCCCTCCCTCACTGAAGGAATACCATGTAGACTAGAAGAGAGGAAATGGTCTGTTTCCAGAAAGCAGTGTTGAAGAAGACTGTTCCCTTCACAATCCTCCAAGAAAGTGAAAATAGTGGATATATTCCTTAAGATCTAAGGCCAGGTTTGAGTGAATCTGTAAAATGCAGACATGTCTGTAAGGGAGGATAACCGATGTATGGTGATTACTATGACAGTGTATTCCTGCTTGAGATGCCTCTTGGTCAAGTCCCCTGTCTGCCTGATCCAGAAGAAAAATGTGGATCCACCTAATGTGTAGAGGGGTACATGGAAAATGAGGTCTGTGACTGCAAATAACTTTTCCAGGTCCACCTTAATTTCTCATGAGTCAATGTCATATGAATTGATGTTCTTGCTGCTCATTAGCTGGGATCGGGCAAATAAGTTCTAACCATGACATTAGAGCAATGTGACCTTGATACATCAAGATCCTGCCCTTTAAAAGGAAATGGCCTTCCCCTTTTATTTTCCTGAGGCCCTCGTTAAGACTGAGACCAAGTGTGAACTCTTATGTGAGAGCCTGCAGCGGAAAAGCAGGAGTGTAACTTGCATGTTCTTGCTGGTGCATTGCTGGTACATTTTCTAAGGCATCCCATTGGCTATAACATCAGACATACCCTGCCATTTAGGAGTCTCCACCCACCTTTGTAGGGAGAAGATGGTTCTGAAGGTGGAACAGGGTATTCATAACCACCAGCTCAGAGACACATTTATGGATAAGTTTACCCCAATTGGTTCTTCAAGAGCAGTGATTCTCACATGCCCAGCATGTATGATCTTCAGCCACCTGCCACTCTGGTATGGAAGGTGGTCAATGTTAGCCTATGATCTCCATATCTGGGAGAAGATGCATGCTTAGGAAGAGAGGTTTGTCTTGTTTCTTCCTTTGAGTCTCCATTATAGTCCCAATATTTCCTTCCACCTACATATTACCTGGCTGCCCTGACCAAGAGATTTCTTGATGCATATTTGATTTTCTATCTCTCCTTCTCCTGTCCCCAAAAGGAAATGATCCTAGGGCAAAAACTTAACACAGGCTTGAAAAGCAAATTGATCTTCTGCAGCAGAAATCCTGTCATCCCACTATTGCTTGGTGTGAACAAGTCTGAGCTCTCTCAGCCTTTCTTTGCCTTCAGTGCCAAAAGCTGGAAAACATCTCAGTATTATGCCTGCAATGGACACACCTATGCCTGGAAAGACATATCTGTCTCGGTGGTTAATCTAGGTGTTTTTAACACTCCCTCTATTACAGATGTAAAGAACAGTGAAGTAAAATGTTTTGGGAAGGCATGGATGATACCCAGGACTGAGACAGGAATGTGTTTCAACTGAGACTAGATAGATATTGCAGATGAGCACTTTGGGTTTGGCAGGATCATTTGGAAGAAACAGTTTTTCATATTCATAACACAGACATAAACTTAGAATTTAGAAATCCTCAGGGATTTCCAGTGTGTCCAGTTTCTGTTCTCTACATTTGCTAGACTTTATAGGCTGAGACTTATTCCCTAACTGGAAGGCAGCATCTGCTCTTTCCACTCGAATTCTGGCAGGAGATTTTCTTCATTCCATGTGATTCAGGGTAGTTCAGTGTTAAGGAAGAAGCATGAAAGAGCACAGAACATTGGGTTTTAAAGCAGTATCAGTACCTTTGAGTCCAACAGTCAAATTCAAATATGCTCCAAGAATGTTATGAAGTTGTCAGGAAGCGTGGCAAACTGACACAGTGAAAAGTGAAAATCCTGACTCGGGTTGAGTTCTTTAAATCTCAGGTAAGTGGCATTCACCTGAGGAATATCACCTGGACATAGTCCTGGAGGCCACAGGGGCCTTCAATGCAAATTATCTCACCTGCAGAGGTGTGTTAGGCTTGTGCTTCTTTCCACATGAAGAGCCATAACATAAAACACTCTTCGTACTTCATGTGTGTGCAAATATGGCAAGCTCAGATCAGCACATACCCATGTAGAGATGGGATGAGCAAGAAGATCTAAGTTGGAAGTAAGAACACTAAGGTGTCAGGAGAAGGGTGGGTTCGTACACTACTCTGGAACCTCAACCCTCTGTCCTCCCAAGGGTTTCTGATTGTTGTCTTGTGGCCTTTGTGTGACTGCCATTATCTGCCACACCGGTGCTATGGAGGGTGGTCACTGTTAGCCTGTGAGTCTCCCTATGTGAGTCGGTCTGGTTCTCATTCTTTGATTCTCCAAGATAGTCTCAATGCCTCCTTTTAACTAAATATTCACTGACTACTTTGACAGAGAGCTTTAGATGTGTATTTGCTTTCCTATTTCTTTATATTGCCCCTAATAGAGTTTGGCTATCCCTTCCAAATCTCACGATGATACAATCCCAATGTTGAACAGCAGGGCCTGGTAGGAGGTGTTTGTGTCGTGGAAGTGGATCCCTCATGGCTTGGTGCTGTCCTCACCATAGTGAGTTCTCAGGAGATATAGTCGCCCAAGTGTGTAGCTCCTCCCCCTTGCCTTTCTTCAGGTTTTGCCACGTGATTTGCAGGCTTCCCCCCTGCTTCCATGGTGGCCTCTCCAGAAGCAGATACCAGTGCTGTGCTTCCCATACAGCCTGTAGAACCATGAGACAGATAAATCTTCTTTCTTATAAAGTTTAGGTATTTATTAGTGATACAAGAACAGCCTGATGCCATTACTAAAATGATAAAGATTCTGGGAAAAAAATTCATTACTAGCTTAAATCTTGTGGAGCAGAAAGCCTAATTCTTTGTTATCCCACAGTTGCTTGGTAGGAACATGTCTGATTCTTCTTGGCCTTGCTTTGCAAGTACCAGAGTTTAGGGGGAAAAATATCTCATAACTATGCCAGTATTTTACACAATAGTAGACATATCTCCAAATGTTTGGTGGTGATCTACGCATCCTGAGCACCACCTTAATAGAAGTAAAGAACAACAAAGGTCAGGTGTGGTGCGGTGGCTTATGCCTGTAATCTCAGCGCTTTGAGAGGCTGAGGTGAGTGGATCATGAGGTCAGATCCACACCAGCCTGGCCAGCGTGGGGAAACCCAGTCTCTACTGAAAATGCAAAAGTTAGCTCGGGTGTGACAGCACGTGCCTGTAATCCCAGCTACTCAGGAGGCTTAGGCAGGAGAATCATTTCAACTAGAAAGTTGGAAGATGCAGTGAGCTGAGATCATGCCACTGCACTCCAGCCTGACAACAGAGCAAGATTCCACCTCAGAAATAATAAAAAGTCTGGTATGGTGTGGATGCTGCCCAGGACCCAGACCAAAGTACGTGTTTAAATAGCTGAGATTGCTCATCTGTTGTATCTTTCCAGTCTGGCTGTGTGAGCTCATGTTTATAATGGCAATGTTACAACTGAACACAAATCCCTCTTGTGGACTTGTAATTAGCAAGTGTTGAACTCTAGGGCTTATACTGGATTTTACAGGCTGAGATTTGGTCTCTAACTGGTAGGCTGTATTTCCTTTATGCCACACAAGCACTGGAAGGAGATCTGTTCCATTGCATGTGGTTCAGAGTTGAGTTTTGTGGACCAAGCACCAATGAGGTGCACAGATGTTTGGTTTTACAGGGGCGGTGTTGATATTTTTGAGGCCCAAACTCAACATTCTTGGAGTGTGTTTGAATTCGAGTTGCTGGCTTAAAATACCACCTTTAGGAAGCATGGCAAATTGCCACCGTGTAAAAGGACTATTCTTGACTCAGGCTGACCACTTAAATCTCAGGAAAGAGATATTAACCTGAGGGGTGTCACCTGAGCCCTGTCTTGGAGGCCACAGTGCCCTTCCATGGAAGTTCTCTCACCTGCAGGGGCTTGCTAGGTTTGTGCTTGTTTCCACCTGAAGAGCCATAACTTGTAACACTCCTGACATCATGTTTGGAGACATGCCGAGGCCAGATCAACACATACCTAGGTAGAGATGGCATGAACAGGAAGTTCAAGGTTGGGAGTATGAGCAAACTAAGGGCTCAGGAGATGAAATGAGGCTTCCTATGCTGCTCTGTGGGAGCTGAATCCTCCATAGTTAAAAGGATTTCTAATTATCTCTCCCTGCAGTCTTTCAGGATTGCCATTGCCTGTCACACTGGTGGCATAGAAAGTGGTCAATATTAGCCTGTGAGTATCCCTATCTGAGGGGAGTTTCTTAACCACATGGGTAGAGGTTTCTCATTCTCATTCCTTTGATTCTCCACGGTAGTCCCAGTGCCTCCTTTCAACTAAATATTCACTGGCTACTCTGACCAAGAGATCTTTAGATACATTTTTGCTTTTATATTTGCTTATGTTGCCCTGATGCAGTTTGGATATCCCCTCCAAGTCTCAGGTTGAGATGTAATCTTCAAGGCGGGATAGTTGGGGCCTGACAGGTGGTATTTGGGTCACGGAAGTGGATCCCTCAGGCTTGGTGCTGTACTCACTACAGTGAGCTCTCACGAGGTACAGTCATTCAGAAGAGTGTGGCACCCCCACCCCACCGCTGCCTTGCTCCTGCTTTGCCATGTGACTGCAAGCTCCCCCTTTGCCTTCCATAAGCATCAGCTTCCTGAGGCCTCCCAGAAGCAGATGCCAGTGCTGTGCTTCCTGAACAGCCTGCAGAACCAGGAGACGATTGAACCTCCTTTCTTAAAAATTACCCAGTCTTGGAAACGTCTGTGTAGCAATGTGTAAGAATGGCCTGAAACAGCCCTTCTAATCTGGAATAAAAAAATCTAAGAGTTCAACTTTTGTACAACAGAAATTCTAATGCTTTTTATCCCACAGTTACTTGGTGGGAACATGTCTGATTCCCCTCAGTCTTTCTTTGCCTTAAGTGCTAGAGTCTGAAGACAAAACAAATCTCTATTATGCCTGCATTTCACACAGTTGGTGGAGACACATCTCCAACTGGCTTGGGAATTCTTACCATCTCTTGTGGTAAGCAGGTAGAGGACAGCAGTGAAGTCACAGGAGTTTGGGTTGGTGCGGATGATACCCAGGGCTGACACTGAAATGTGTGTTTGAATAACTGAGATTGCTAATCTGCAGGCTCTTTCCAGGGTCAGTTTTGGGCTCATCTGGAAAAACCAACTTACCATGTAAACACCAACATAACTGACAATATGCTAGAAATCCTTCTTGTAGATTTCTAGTAAGCTTTATTCTCTGGAGATTACATAGGATTTTATAGGCTGAGACTTGATCTCTAACTAGAAGGCTGCATTTGTCTTTGTCCACTCCAGAGCTCGAGCATGGAGCATTTTCTTTTAAAGCAGCACCGTCAATGTGTGAGTCCAAAACTCAAATTCAGATACACACCAAGAATGTTAAGTGTCTGGCCTAAGGTATCACCTGTAGGAAGCATGACAAACTGGCAGCATGGAAAGGGATCATGCTTGACTCAGGTTGTCCATTTTAATCCCAGGCAAGAAGAATCTACCTGAGGACTGTTACCTGGTTGATGTCTTGGAGGCCACAGTGGCCTTTGGCTATTCTCACCTCACCTGCAGAGAACTGCTAGCTCTGCGTATGCTTTCACCTGAAGGGTCATTACCTGGAACAAAGCCCCCACACTGTGTCTGGAGGCATGTCAAGCCCAGGTCACCACACAAATTTAAGTAGTGATGGGATGTGCAGGAAGATCCAGGTAGAAATTGTAGAGTTTTTGGTGTCCCAAGTGGAATCTGAAATAATTCAAACACAAGTTTCTAGATCTTTCAAATCCCACTTTTATTGATAGAAGTCACTGGGCATTTTCAAATGGATGAATCATGCCAGTGAAAGAATAGTTAAGATTCTTATCTGATGAAGTGAGACCCGAGTGTCTGCATTTGGATTTCCTAAATTCGGATCCGGAGACCTATGCTTGAGGTAGATAAACTTGTGAAAGTGACTCCAGGAATCATGAAGGAAGGGAGTAACTGAAGACAGGGTTGAAAAAGCAGCCAGAACTGTGGGGAGCATTGACGTGGTGACCTCTATGCTGTGTGCAACTCAGTCTCCCTGGGAATCCTCTAGAAAGCCACATGGAAAATGTCATAATTGCACTCCTTGGGATTGCCTACCCTGTCCATACATGCTACATCTTGAAGGGAAGTTTCCTTTTTGTACTATGGCCATGTACCTCGGTGCCTGAGGCCGATCTACCTTGGGAGATTTTAGAGCTCTGGTACAGTGAGCTGGAATTTTGATAGATTCAGTAATGGTACCTGAAGCAAGATCTATATTTTGTCAGCTGAAATATCCTGTCTTTTCAATACCTAGTGGTAACCCATGTTGGGATCTTACTAGGGCCAGGTATGTTTTGGGGCTAAGAGCCATTCTGATGGTACCTCCTCAGGGTCCTGTTGAGTTGCCCAGCATCCAGTGAGCAGCTCTGCACTGACAGTGGCTTCTCAGGTTGTATCCTGCATCTTGTCATTCTTCCAGTCTGCTTCATCTATGCAGGATAATTCCATAGCCTGGGCCAGGAATCTGCTTACCCCCATCCAGAGACTGAGTCCACTGTAAGGATAACTCACTGCAAGCTGCCGGTGCTGTGGGGCCTGTACCCAACCCGCCCTCTGACCTTCAGCTTCATTTGGACTGGAAGTGCCCATGTGTGGTGAGAACTAAAAACCAAACCCTTCCTTTATGACTGGTCAAGGAATGGTTGCCTTGTCAGTGTCACTAGGTCTGGTCCACTAGCCCTAAAACACTGTGACCCTGCTTACAGAGGCTTCTAAGTTTAAGAAGAACTAGAAAATGGAATGTCCTCCACATCTCATTTTCATAGAGATTTCATTTACAACACTCTCCTCATAGACTCTAGAACAAAGTCAGACACTCTTTTCATGCCTGGAGACTGACGTGACTTGCGCATTAATTATGTGACCCATGCTCACGTGAAGTGGTGATCTGATTGGTTCTGCTTAACAGTCTGTGGGGAAGAAACATTCTCCAGATTGATTTTCACCTTGATAGGAGCAAGTAGTTCCATCTGGTGATTTAAATCTGCTCTGGCACTTCCTCAGAAAGGTCAGTCATAGATGCGACAGCTTAAACT
Source organism: Sapajus apella (assembly GCF_009761245.1). Taxonomy (NCBI): domain Eukaryota; kingdom Metazoa; phylum Chordata; class Mammalia; order Primates; family Cebidae; genus Sapajus; species Sapajus apella. The sequence continues at coordinate 35,794 of NW_022437325.1, forward strand.
CACCTGGAGGAGGCAAAGGACTGAGGGCAGAATGCACGGTGCTGGAAACCTTTGCCTGTCTTCTGATGCCTTGTGCAAACACCGAAATGGACTGTCCCACAACGTCTGGACGCAGTGCTGATTGCGGTCAGGTCAGCAGCTTTGCTGCACAAGAAAGACTCAGTAGTCTTGAATCCAAGAAGCATGTTTCTGAAACCATTCCCATCCCCAGGGTGTAGAAGTGCTTGGCTGTCTTGTTCCTGGAGCCTAAGAGTGAACCAAAGGGCTCTCTTCTGATGTGGGAAGCAGCTGCTGGTTTTGCTTCCCAAGGCTTTGCTGTTTTTAGGATCTCAGGAAGTGTTTCACAGAGCCTGGAAAGTGGCTGCCATAGAGGGAGGGTGGAGGAATCTTGGAGTGAGCAATGTGTCAGGACAACTATTCCTGGGTGCTGGGTGAGGAATGTTGTGCCTTGTGGGAGCTGTGCTGACTATGAATAGAGCTAAACCTTCCTCTACTTCCTCTAGCTCATGAACAGCAGGGACCTCATGACCCACTCTGAAATGGCATCTTCTCTATGATGGAGAATATAAGATCCCAGTTATCTAAGTCAGTCCACCTAGTTGTTAGGAAAGAATACCCTTTTTAAGAGGTCTGATTTAAATTTGAAACAATCTGCATATGATACATTTCTACCTTAGCTGGTGGGAGAATCCAGTGTGGAAATAGCCTGGGACCAGAGCAAACTTAGAAATTTCAGTTTAGCTTTCTTCATTGAAAATCTAAATATATGTTCTTGGAGTCTATTTTTTTAAGGCATTTGTACTTCACACATTTGATACATAAATGAGTACTATCAATTTTTCTGATACCTCTACCCGAGAATGCTAAGATTCGTTATAATTTTCTTGGCCTTTCTTGATCCACGATTGCCAGAGAAACAGATCTGAGGGCTCCTATATGACATACAAGGTAAACAAAGTGAACAAACTTGGAAACTAAAGACTTTGACAGGTGCTGTATTTTGTATGGCATCCCAAATGAATACTGAGTTAGGAGCTTGAATCGCCTTTCTTGCTGTTTTAGAAATCAGAAGTTTGAAATAGGTTTCATTTAGAGAAAACAAAGCTGTTAGCAAGGTTGCGTTTCTTTCTGGCTGCGTCAGAGACCAGTTTCTCCACTAAGCCACCTTTAGACACCCTGTTATACATGACTTGTGACTTCTTAGTTAATCTTCAGTTGGGACCTTCTTTGGTGTTGATTCAGCACCATGCCCTGATGATTAATTTTTCTTCTGACTCTTGCCTCCAATTCTCCCTTTGTCTTTATCACGTTAAGGTAAGATTATCCTGGGTCTGGACAGGGGACCCCTTCTCAGGAAGGTGATTAAAGTCAGCTGACTACAAACTAATGCCTTGTGTACTAAGTCACCTCACTGTGTAGCATGTGTTGACAGGTTCCCAGGATGGGGGTGTGGACGTTAGAGGACTGTCTCTGGCTGCTTTCCTTGGCACTTCACCTGGAAGTGATGCTGGGAACCCCAGAGAATGGTGCTTGCTGACTGGGTGGCAAGAGACACTTCCAATGGCGTAGGATAGAGCTGGTCACTTAGAGGTGACCGAGGGTCATTCCTGATGGGGGATCCTGGAGGAGCCGTGAATACTGCATTCAGAATGTCTGTCTTGGGGCCAAGAGTCTGTTTCCCATCAACTCTGTTGAGGCTTCCCCTTAAACTAAAGTAACACTTTACCCTGAGCTGCTGAGCTGTGACTCTCCATGAAAACCATGGACCCAGAGGGTGAGGGTGTGGCCTGGAGCGGCCCAGTCATTCAAGTAGAATGGGACACAGCCTGGGTCTCCCTCTTCAGCAAAAGACAGAAGCTCAGTACCTACTATAGCAAGGAGCTGTTCACTCCATCTTCCTATGATGGAGACTTTCTCCTCCTAGGGAGAGGTGCTCATACACCCCTGTATCTCATTCCCCCTTGTTCTTTATCTGTCTCCTGCAATGCCTGTTTCTATTAAATATCTCAGGATGCAGAAAGTGGAAGAATTTTATTCAATGAATGACTTGTCTTAAATCTCATACTTTCTCCCCCCACAGAAAATAGGTGAGATTGTATGAATGGAGCTAAACCTTCGTCTACCTCCTGTTGTGTGTCACGTGCTAACATGGCAAGTGCTGTAGAAACCTGTGACACTCATTGAGGTGTAATGCAGGTTGTTGGTTAGACTGCCATATGGAGTGTATTGCATGTCAGCCATTGGTTTTCATTGCCATATATCATACCTTGTTTGGGAACAAATACAATCTAAATTGCATTACATTTTAAGATGTGCTCTGTCCTGTGAGCTTTAAATTCAGATGGGATGCCAGCTGTTCTTAGATCAACTAAAGCTCTTTAGATGTGAAGAATTTCTGTCCTCATCAAGCACTGTACATTTTTCTGCTTCCTCAAATTGTGACTTCAGCCAAAAACTCTGGCTTCCAAGTAAAATTTGGGGGACTGAGAAGGAAGAATTAGCTGGTGGGCACCCCTTCTCCTGCTTGCAGTTCTTGGCAGGCCTAAGTCAGGGGCCTGGATTTCCCATACCTGGCACTGTCCACCCTGGGAAGCTGCTGGCTAATGTTTTTGTTTGCTTGCTTTGTTGAGTGTGCACTTCTATGAATCTGGTCTCAAGTCAGTGTACAGTTAAGCCCTTGCTGCCTCCACTCACTTCCAGGGAGACCAAAAGCCTTCATACATTTCAAGTTAGGGGACAAAAAAAAGGCAGCCACAAGGGCTAAAATCCTTTCAAAATAAAACCAGATAAAAGGTTAAGATGAAGATTTACAATTTTTTTATTACATAATTTACACAAAAGCAATGCTATTACATCCCCTGTGTGGACTCGGGAGAGGACTGGGCCATTCTTCTTAGAAGTGAGGTGGCTATTGGGAGGGCAAGGGACTTCCTGTGACAGTGCATCTCATCATGTTTGGAATCACTGTTAGCGAAACAATGTACAATCAACATCCTCGGCCACATTCTGTGGGTGGCTTTTCACTTCAGTCACCTTGGCGTCTCCACACAGGCTGGGTTGTCCTTTGATCCCTGTCTGACCGACACTGATGGCGTCATGATGGTCATTGTCCAATGAGTATTTGGAATGTTGCTGGTCAGGTTTCTCACCACTGATCACTTCTGGTGGAGAGATTTTATCCGCTTTACCCACAGGGAGGTTCCACTGGCTGTGGATGGCATGGGCACTGGGTCCCGGTGTGGGCCTGGCTCACTGCAGTCCTCTGTGTATTCGGCCTTCTCTGTCACGGGCTTCTTTTGCTGTGTTGTGGGTTGGAGGTTATGAGGCCAGGAAATTTCCATGCTGCAAAGCTGGCAGTCTCAAGTTTCAATGTTTCCCTCTTCCTCATGATAGTAGGCTGAGCGCCAATCACAGCTGCCTCTGGTCTTAGCATGTGTTCTCTTTATATACCAGCTGATGCCCTTTAATCTACTCATTCCAAGAAACCAAGTGTTTGGATAGCTAGGGGAGCTTGGCTTCATGAATCAAGATCTCTAGAGTTGTGGCCACAGTCCAGGGTGCTCTGTGGTGAGTACTTCCTGCTCCAGAGGTGAGGCCAATGGAACCTGGACAGCTTTGCAGAGGGGGGTAGCAAGCTGCTCATCATCTCTATGGGGACAAGTGTCACACTGTGTGCTATGGCAGGTGTGGCAGGTCGTTTCCCCTTGTGATGCCTTCTGTAAAGGTGGATAGAGAGATGACTTAACCTTCTGTCTGCAGGTCCATCGTGCGGCCTCATGAGTTCACAGTCCTGCCAAGAAGCCAAAATCAGCTGCGTTGAATGCACCTGGATGCTGGGAGTGGTGCAGCAGGTTTCAGTGCTGAACAGGCTGGATGAAAACTCTGCATATGCCAACTCTTCGTGCTTACAAAGCCAATTGTAGGTAGTCGGGAATTCTCAACTTAGTCTGGATCAAGATTATATTTCCTTTGGTAAGGATGTTGTAGTCACAAGTATCCTAAATACATAATGCAGAGAACTGTTTAATTAACCAAGGGTGTTCTTGGTGATGTCTATAAGTTACACACTTGGATGAGCTGTCTGAGCAGAGCAGGGTCCATAGATGAAGCCTGTGTCCTGGGTTGTGGACGGTGCCCTGAACCCAAATGCCTAAAAGTCCTATACCTCTTAGCTTGCATTTTGGGGGTCCAGGAGGTAAAGTATATTTGATGTAAACCAATACTCTTTCCTTATCCTTCTCATGTTAGCCTTGGTATTTTCCCCTGATTATCAGGAAGTGATAATCAGGTGATTTCTGCCATTCATTCCAGTATTTCTCAGGTCTATGATATACTGTATGCTGGCTACATGTTTTCATCTGTGTTAAGACTTCACAGCAGTCCTTTGACTTACTTCAAAAGGTATCAATTCCATATAAGGGAGTGGACATTAGACATTTTCTTCACCTTATTTTTAATAATACTCTGCATTAAGTAAAGCTTAAAGGTATGATGCCCTTTTAATGACTGGGCCTTTAGTTCTATGGGTTACTGATACTACTAAACCTGTTCCCTATTGGTAGAAAAGGCCTATCCAGAATCAGTTTTGTACTCTAACTGGCTTGGGGCAGGAGAACAGGGTTTAAGGCAGGGAACTTCAGGTCATTCATGCTGAATCAAGGAAAAACACCAAGGTCTGGGGTCAGTGAATCTGAGTTCAATCTGTGCTGGCTTCCCAATGCTGCATCAAAATAATCCCCATTTGCTAAAGCTAAACCCAAGGAAAAACCCCATTCTCCCAACCCTGAGTAGCAAAGGATCCAAGGCTACTCTCCCTCCATCCTCCCCCTTCTACCACGTAGCAGATGAAAGACGGAAAGTGTCCTGGCTTGGTGGGTTTTGCAGGAACCATCTGTTCATCTCCAGACAGTACCAGTTCACCTGAGCCCTGAATTAGCCATGGACCAAATCCTTTACCCAGATAAGCGGTAATGGATGGGGACCTCAAAAGGAGAACTTAAAACCCAGAGAACTTTGTAACTGAGCCCTTGTGTGACTTGCTGGAGCCCATTCCCACCCCTGGGTGCTTTCTCACTTTGATACCAGCTTTTGCTGCATTGTTTCTGTGTTTCCTTCCATGTTACTTTGCCTCTGTGTTTTGTTCAAATCTTGATTCAAAGCTCCAAAGACCTGGACAGTACACTCAAGGCCCTTCTTTCAGTAACATGGTGAGGTGTCATTCACCAGGGTTGAAGGTCGTGACATAGATCTGTATTTTCTCTGAAGCTATTAGGATTGAGGTGCTGCTCCTGAAATTTCTGTCGAGCCATCTGAACACTGGGAGCTTGGAGGTGGATGTTGCCTGTAGTTTCTCTCCATGCCATTGGCACCAATAAAAGTTGTCACAGATAAGGGACAAATGGGACGTTGGTCATTGTGGCCAACACTGCCTTCTCTGGGAATCCTGCATTCCTTTGGGGAGTGGTGTTGATCTCTGGAACCTTCATAGTGCCACATGCTTGCACTGCTGTGGATCTCCAAGCATAGATGGCTGAAGCTTCATAGTGGCTGATGTTCTGGTACAAAACATTGCTACAGAAAACTTGTTCTTCACCATGAAATTTTCTGGGAGTTGTAGGCATATTGAGTGAAATGGGCTTGTTCCATTAAAGAATTTTCTTCCTAGACCATACCCTTTAACCCTTGACCTACTGAAAATCTGAAGACATCAACTCTGTATTCTGAAATACTGTAAATGAGAAGTGACATTGCAGTCTTGAACACTCAAGTTGGGACCTGGAGTCACTTTGATAAGAGAAGAAAGTCTTGATGTTTTCTGAAGGCTGTGGGTCTAGGGTGATGAGGTGGGAATGGGGAAGTTTAGACTGGGTCTGCCTTTTGCAGATCCTCGACTTGAAGCTGAGGAAGTTCATGGATGAGGAGGAGCTGAGGGGTGTGTGGGGATAGAGTGAGGCTTGGCCTGCTGCTGTGGGGAAGCAAAATGCCCTGTATTCCAGGGAGTTTCTAATTTTTTCCTTTCTCTTTGGTATTTGTGTATTCATGAGGAATGTGGGTTGTTCCTGATCCACATGTACCAATAAATTCTACCTGCTAGAGTGCTTGCCTTTAATTGTAAACTGCTCTACTGGGTGGGCCTTTTGACTTGCAAGGTCTTTGAAGGAATGGGTGTGTGAAGACCTGTCTTGGGCTCCTACCTCTGCACTGAAGGATGTACCTCAGGGGCTCTGCATTTCAACAGCCTTAATCCTGTCTGTCTGGCACAGGCCATCAGGAACTGTACACCATCAGGGACAGGCCCTGCACTGGGGCACGAAGGTTTGCAGGTGGACATTGCAAGTTGATTTTGCAAAGTTCCTTGCTCATGATTGACCTGTGATACTGGGCACTTCCTGTGTCTCAGTGAGTTTCTCTATCCAGGCACCTGGTGATGTGGCATCTTGGCCATACCTTGTTCCCAGATGTTTTCTCAGTGCTTTCCTCTTCAGCCTTTGTTCAGTTCATGATTCTTGGATTAGGGGAGTTTATTTGGACAATGTCCTGTAGACTTGGACATAACGATGAGTAAGCTCTTCCTGACCCTACCCTCAGCTTTGCTTTACATAGGAAAACATTCTCATGCAATGCAGTTCTCCAGCAGTTTTCATTAGTTTTTGGTGTGTGTGGGACACCAGGATGAGGACATAGGCATGGTACTCTCCCTGGCTGTGTGGTTTACAAGGTGGCCTGGGGCAGGCTGCGAGCTCCCTATCCTCTGCAAACATCTGTTTGCACACATGTTCTGCAAGATGCCCAGTGTTTCCTGAGTGTTGGCTTCAGCAGCATGGACAGTGCCAGGCCTTCTGCTGTAGGGATCATCCAGGTTTCATAGCTAAGCATTCCACATCTATCATCTTACTGTGATCTTTACTATCGTCTTATGGTGATCTTTATCTTCTCCCTTAGCCCCATGGCTTCTCATGAAGACTGGCCTTAGAGGAGAAGTGTTTGCCTTTAAAAGACCCACAATTGGGTCAGATGAAGTAGATAAGTTTGAAAGCACAGGTCCTGCTGTGTTCATTCAAACGTTTCATTTTGAGTCTAGGTTAAGACAATGATGTAACACAGATGATTCCAAAGCTACTTTGCTTGCACATCACCAGGAGGTGCATCTGTGGGGTTTGTGACCTCATCCTGCCACTCATGGTCACAGCCTAGGCTGTCCTTTAGCTTGTCTGACGTTGTTCTTCCTTAGGTGTCATGAGTGGGTCCCTCTCCTCAGTATTTGAGACAGGCCTTGCTAGGTGCTCTCACTCTGGATGTTACAGAACAGATTTTACATCTGATTTCTCTCCAGACGTGTCCACAGGCTGTGACATAGGCAGTGTGTATTTTGATCCTTGTTTCTGAGATGTTCTCTGAATATTCACATACCTAGGCTGTGAAATCTCTGCCTTCTCAATATATTGCCATGGGATAATTTCTTTGTCTTAGTCTTAGAGGTTCTTCTATCAGATTGTAAAGAGGCAGAAGCATCAGGTGTCAGCTGTGTTAAGCCTCTTAATTATTTCCCATTGGTTGCAGTGGCTCACGAGAATGAGGGCACATAGGTTCCTAAACCACAATTAAAGAGCACAGAGGTGGATGAACCCACATGCCTGAAGTCCTGCCCACCTTCCAGCCTGCTCTAAGGGGCTCTGCAATGGAGGGGGGTTGGTGAGTGAGTGAAATGCAGGCACTACTCTCTTTGGATTACCCGCTCTAGATTTCTGCAGCTCACAGAGGCAGAACACACGTGGTTAGGAAAGCAGTGCTTTGAGCAGTCAACGTTATAGCTGCTCTCCTCCTCTGAATGTTCTTTGTGGTAATGATCCTTAGGTCTGTCCTCCAGTTTCTCCCAGATGACTGTCATGCTCCTTATAGACTTCGTGTCACTGGCTGTCTCCCCACCCACGGATGGGTGCTGCAGCTTGCAGGGCCTCCCATGACCGTGAATCTCACGTCTGATGTATAAGGGGATGCTCTTGGGCATTGACTGGTGGCTACCATTCTGATGGCTGTGGTTGATACCTTCTCATAAGTCAAACACTCAGTCTAATGAGATGGTGGCCCATCCTCCTGGATTCTTTCCAGTTTATGTCTGTGCTGTTGGGTAGGTACCTTCTCCCAGGCTGTGAGAACTGTTAGTGTGCTCCAACTTACTAAAGAAACTTGTACAGAATTGGCTTTGTGCTGTTTCATGTGAAGTGACAGCAATATGATAGGTAGTAAAATACCATATCCTTGCAGTAAAGGGTGACAACACAAATCGGGATCTCATAAGGGCTAGTTGGGGCCTGAAGCAAAGAGGCTGATGGAGCCTCCAAAGGGGTCCTAATGAGAGGGTTGCTCAGCATCCAATGGCTGCTCTGCACTGACAGGTGCTTCCTTAGGTTCTATCCTGATCATTGTTTCCTTCAAGCTGCTCCATCTGTTCAGAGTAATTCCACAGCTTGGAGCCAGAAAAAAATCTCAGCTCAGTTTCATAAACTAGGGTCTGCTGTAAAGACAAGTCATTCCAGGCTGCAGGCTTTGAGTTCTGTACCTACCATACCCTTTAGCTTGAAATTCCATTAGGACTTGGCAAAGTGCAGTCCATGGAGAGAGCTGAAAAACCCCCCCTTTCTGACTAGACAAGGGACAGCCACCTTGTTAGTTTCAATAGGGCTGGTCCACTGACCCAATCCTTTTTGAGACCCAGTTTAGCATTGGTTTTGAAGGCTAGGAATCACATAAGAAATATGGTTTTCTTTCTACCTCTTAGACCATGCAGGAAGATGATACATATCCACCTGGTGCCTGGAAAGTGCTGCTTTCTCAATGGCCACCAAGCCACAGTATCCCCTTGGAACTCTTCTTTCTCCATCTGTCTCTTCCCTGTTGATCATTCAGCAGGTCAGGGTCTCCTGAGCCACCATTCACCCGCAAGTAGTTCCTTGTGCTGACAGATTTAAGTATCCCAGAAGTTTCTCAAGTTGGTGATGGGTGTGGAACTTTCAACTCACCTGGAAGAGACAGACCCAATACAAAATATTTGGTGCTGGAGCCTTCTGCTTTCTCTTTTGGTGCCCATGGTAACATCTGAATGTTGTCCCAGAGAATCTAGAGACAGTGTTGATGGTGGTGGCAACAGCACCACCTCCTCTGCGTAAGAAGGGCTCAGTGGTCACCTATCAGAGGGCCAGGATTTAGACATCATTCCCATCCCCATGGTGGGGAGTGCTGGGCCTGCCAGGCTCTTGGGGGCAAAAATGTGAGCCGGGGTTCTCTTCTGAATATGGAAGCAGCTGCTGGTCTTGCTTTCCAGGTGTAGGACTCTTTCAGATTTGTAAGGTGGTAGTTTGGTGGGGAGCTGGTTCTGACAGTTGGGGCAGAGGGTGGAGAATATTCAGAGCCATTAGTGACAAAGACTTGCTGATGGTCAGTCCCCAGAGAGAGAAATGATCATTCTGTCCTGGTGCTATGCTGACCTGCAGTTCATGAAGAGCAGGGAACCTCCTGGTCCATGTGGATGGGACCCTCCCCATAGTCTAAATGGAAGGTGTGGCAGCATCCATGTTGGGATCTAGGATCACAGGATAAAAAGCTTCATGTCTTCAGAAGCCTGAGGCCCAGAGAGGTATCAGGAGGTGGGAATATGAGGTTTAGATCCTTTCCTTTTAGCTCAGTCATTTCACAGGTCAGGAAACTGGCAGTGGTGTCAGAGTGAGGCATTGCATATTGCTGTGTGGGTGGAAACTCAATCCACTGTATTCGTGAGAGTTTTCAATTCTTTTTTTCTTGATACTTGTGCATGTCCCAAGAAAGGCAGCTTGTTCCTGAGATAGGTTCTACCTTCTGTGCATCTTGCTTTTAGTATACAAAATTGGGTATTCCATAGAACCCTTTTTCTGAGATGCGCATTTGGCTTTTCAGGCTGTTCTTTGGGTGAACGTGTGGCTGTGTACACACTTATCTTGGGGCGCTACCCCTATTTTAAAGGACACGGTACTCTTGCATTTCCCCCTGCCCATTTGTGTTTCCAGCACAGTCCATCAAGGGCCATATACCTTCTGGGGTGACCACTGCCCTGGGGCAGAATGGTTTGAACAACCTTCCCTGTGTCTCCCTAGCAGCTCCTGGTGCAGGATCTGTCTGTGAGAATTGTTAGATGTTATCTTTTAAGAAAAGATAGGCCCCAACTAGCACTTACGAGATCCCAATTTGTGTTGTTACCAGTTACTGCAAGGATATATTTTACCACTTATCATATTGCTGTCACTTCACGTGAAACAGCATAGAGCCAATTCTGTAAACATTCCTTTAGGCACTGCTTGGCATCTGTGGAGCCATGGTGAGTTTCTGTAGCTGGATTCCCCATGACATGGCATAGCATGTTGGGCATATGTGGGTTTGTTGATAGATGTCTTCTCCATGAGGAGTTGTGTTCCTGTACACTACAGGGTGCTGTGAGCCCCTCTCTACAAGTGTGGAGATGAGAAACTGTGGAAATAAAACACAAGACACTGAAAAAGAGAAAACAGAGTTTGGGCCCAGGGGTCCGCTACCAGCCAAAGCGCAGAGTCCGGCAGTGGCCCCAAGTTCCTGGATGCTCTCTGACTTTTATTGAGTACAAAGCAGGGGGCAGGGTAGGTAGGGCAAGGCATTGTTGGTCAGTGATAGGGTTAAGTAAATCACGTGTCTTGGAGATAGGGGCCAGAACTTTGAAGCAGCCGAGGCCAGGAGAAAACCTTATGTGTCAGCACTTTTTATACTTATCAAGAAAAAACAAGGACATTAAGATTTACTTTAGCATTACTAATTTTATCTTTTAAGAAAAGGAGGGACCAGGTGTAAAAGTAGAACCTGAAAGTGGACATGGAACGTGACCACTGAAGCACAGCACCACATAAAGACAAGCCCCTGGATGTCTGCTTGCCTCTTTGACATCCTTCAGGCCTACCACAATAGCTTGGGGTGGAGATTTCTCCTAACTCCCCCAGGAAGGAGACATCTCTGACATCTTGGATATCTCCTTCCCAACCTGGCTAAACAGCGGGCGCTTTCCCAGCGCTGGCGCTGCTGCACCTCTGAGGCGCCCTCCAGCAGCCTTTATGTGGACGTGACAGAGGGCTTAGAGCATCTTGCCTTAAGGTCATCTCCTTCCCAATGCCACTGCAGTTCCACACTTCATTTAGCACAGGTGCTATATTTCCTATGGTACTGAGAAAAGTCACCATTGCATTAGGAGTTTAAATATAAATTGTTGTAGAGAGATGAGAGGGTTTAAAATAGTCACTTGCAAAAAATGAAGGTGTTGGCAATGTTGTCTTTCAAACTGGGCTGCTCTGTTGGACAATGTGTTTCATGCCTTTAGCTACCTTTAGAGACCCCTGCATTCCTTACCTTGCAGCTCCTTCTGGAACCTTCAGTGTGGGACCCTCTTCTGCCTATTCTGTAACCTTCAGGTGGGACCAGCTCTGGCCGCCCAGTGAGCACCACATCTGGAATCCTGACTCTCATCTCCAATTCACCCTTCCTCTCGTATTCATACTGGAGGCACTTTCCTGACATTGCTCCCCCTGGGAAATCCAGGGAATCTCTGTACCTTCAAACAAGATGAGCAAGCTCCGTTCCATCTCTCCCCTTCATTCCACCACTGCCATGTAGCATAACACATTCACGGGTTGTCAGGACTTGGATGAGGATTTAGAGGATTCTTCATCTACCTACTTCATTGGTTCCTTATTTGAAAGCGATCCAAGGAAGCCCAGAGGAGAGTGAAAGGGTGACAAAGTAGGGCAGCCATTGAAGAGGGCTTAGGATTGAGCTGGTCACTGATGGAGGTAACTGAGACTCAACCCTGCTGGGGAGCCTGCAGGAAACATGAGCAATCGATCTCAGAACCTCCCTCCTGGAGGCTACAGTCCAGTTTAACCCACTACCTCAGAAACATCCTGCCAATTTTCTACTTACCCCAGGTATCTATTCCCCTGAGTTTCTGGTGTACCTTGCAGGAAAACAAGCTAGCTGAGAGGATGAGGACATGGCCTGGGGTAGCTCAGTCATTCAAGTAGAATGTGCAACTGCCTGCGTTTCTTTCTCAGCAGAAGGCAAGCTCAGTGCCTACTGCAGAAAAAGCTCCACACTCCTCCTTACTGTGATATGGGGACTTTCTACTTCTGGGAGAGCTGCTACACACCCCTTTATCTTTCACCCTTGTCTTACAACTGTCTCCTGCAATGTCTATTCTCATTCTGAGGTCTCTAATAGAAATAAAGAGTGGAGATGACTGATCGTTATATTCAAAGGATGTTTTTTCTTTAAGGTCTCATGCTTTCTATCACAGGGAAGAGGTGAGACTGTTGGAAGCAACAGCTAAAATGTCATCTATTTTCTATATCACTTAAAATACGCTGTTAGAACTGTTAAAGAAATTTGCAATGCACATGGGCATGTAATGCATACTATGGGACAGATTTCCATTCTTGTAAGAAGATGTCAAGTTTTACTTATTGCTATAGAACATGCTTCTTAGGAACAAATTAGATTTAAACTATTTTAACATTTAGTTTATGTGTGCTTTCACATGGTACTGAGTTTCTAAGAACAGTTGTCATCTCATTTCAAATTGAGCCATTGATCATTTTGTCAGAATTTATTTTTCCCTCCAACATTCCCACTTTCTTTGCTCTCTTGAGTTGGGGGTGGGGTGGAATTGAGATTCCAGCCAAAAGACTCTGGCTTTTCATTGAAATGTGTATGGTTGAATAAGCTGCTGTGGACCTCTTCTCTTGTTTGCAGTCCTGGCAGGACTAACCCAGGTGCCTGTATCCACCATACCCAGTACTGTCTTCCTATGTAAGCTGCTCACAAATGTGTTTGGTTCTAATTTTGCAATCCTCCATGGGTTTTCACTTCTATTTTCTCAGCCTCTGAGTACGTCCTAAGTTGTTCTGACTCCTGCCTGAATGAACATGATTTTGTTTCCACATGAGGACCATTATTAAACCAGAGGACTTACCGTGCTTCCCGTGATGTTTCTCCCTACTTTTCTTGTAGAGAAACTCACTCCATTTCATGCTTGTAACATTGACTATGTGGGGTAAGTAATGATTGGGTCTGGGTCACTGGAGTCTTCCCCCACTGGCTCTCCTATGTCTTGAGACCTCAGTCTCTGGTGTTCAATCTTCCCCACCATTGCTCCCTTTGCTGTGGTCAAGCATAGAGGTTAAGGGCCCAGCAACATTCATGCTGTAGGACTGGCCCTTCCAAGTCTCTTTTCCCTCCTCCCGATGTTCTTAGGTTGAGCCCCAAGTGCAGCTGCCTATGGTCATAGCAGTCTGTCCTCTTTATAGACCAGCTCTGATTTTCTTTCTTGGTGTGAGTGGGTTGATGAAGGATATGTCTAGTTAAGAAAGCTCCTTGCTTCATGTCTTGGATACAGAATCAAGGTTTGCATTCTAGCTCCAGGGCACAGTTGCACAGCCTATGCTGTAACAGGGGTGGCAGGCCAGTTCCATTCATGGCAGGGCCGTTCCTCTTGTAATGCCTTCTGTAAAGGTAGATGGGATCCGCCTTGATATCATGTTCTATGTAAAAGTCTTAATCCTTCTGTCCTGCCAGTTTAAAGTCCTGCCCACAAGAGAAAAATAAGCTGCATTTTTAGCTTATTTGGATTCTTGGCACAGTATAGCATGGGTCAGGGTTGGCTAGATTAAGTCTGCCTAACTGGATCTTCCAGATCCTTGACCTGGAACTTGGCAGACTTGGGGCTAAGGAGGTACTGACACTGGTATGGGGGGAAGGAGCCAGGCCTCATATGCTGCTGTATGAAAACTGTCTATTGTACTTCAGAAGGTTTATACTTGTATTTTTTTGGTTCACCTCTGTCCTGAGGGATACACTTTGTTCCCTATTAATGCATGACCAGGTGTGTGCTACTTGGTGTGGATCTATTGAACCAAGGACCTTCTTTGGTTCCACTAGCAGGGTCTGCAGCTTTGAAAAATATTCCTTGAGTGAATGAAGAAATGGGTGTGTACAGACTTATCTTAGGTTTCTACCTCTGTTCTGATAGATTCACCTCAGCATCTTTGCATTTCAACAGTTCTGATCCTGTGGTTGAGGCACAGGTCGTCATGGGTGTTAAACTTCCAGGGATGACCATTGCACTAGGGAAAAAATGCTTGAAGAGGGACCTGGCCTGTCTCTCCTCCGTAGCTCTCTGCTTACTGTTACCCAGTGTTACTGGGCACTGCCTGGCATCTCTGCTGAGCCATGGTGAATTTCTCTAGCTTGACTCCTGGTGATGTGGTCTGTTGGCAATATGTGGTTTTGTTCACAGATGTCCCTTCAGGGAATTTGTTTCCACTTCAGGCCTTGTTAAGCTGGTGCTTCTCAGAATAGTGGATTTGTCTTAGACACTGTCCTGGGAATTTGGTAATCACCATAAATGAGGCTGTGTCTGCCTCTAAGCTGAGCTATGCTTCAAATCTGAAGATGTTTCAATGAAAAGTAGCCTACTGCAACGATTGGGAAGCTGTATGTCTCAGTTTCTTAGGGGATGTCTAGAAGAATTTGCAACTTTTCTGTATAAAGGAAGAGAAGAGGCTTTGACTTGTACTGGTGGTGGGAAGATTAAATTACAGAATGACTGAGTCATCCTGTACACATCTTATTCCTTCTAGGGAAGGTTTGCTAAGCTGTCGTTCAGGCATTAACACGAATAAGTTTGGAATTTAATGAACAAAACTTATGTCACTGTAATTTCAATTAGAAATGCAAACATGTGCTTGAATTCATTTGTGACATAATTGGGCACTTCCATCTTGACCATGACAGTGAAAGAAGAGTTAAGAGTCCTCTGCTTTCCAGTGTGAAGGGAAATTAGAGCGCTTTAGTCTGGACTTCATAAATTCCAAACCCAAGTGCTATAGGCTTTGAGGTAGATGATACTGTGGAAGTGATCTCAGAAACCCAGGGTGAAATGGCTGAGTGAGAGACAGGGTGAGGACACCAGCCAGAGGTGGGCAGAGCATTGAGCTGATCACAGTTAGGCTGTGTGTGGCTCAGTCCCTCTGGGAGTGCTCGACAGAACCGCATCAAATACATCTCAGAAGGCCCTAGCTAGAAACATGTGGGTCTCCAACTTGGTCTATCTTGTTGATGAAGCTCAATCTCTGCACAGCTTAAATGTCCCCTTGTGCCTGAGGCTGAGCAGCCCTGGTTGAATTTAGAGAAAATGTTAGAGCCCTCACCTTGAGAAAAAGGTCATAGCAAAATTTTCTGGTGGGATAGGACGGCAAACATGGTGCCATTCTGCAAAGCTGTGCAGACAACATGTAGGTCACAAAGATGTCATTGAGCTCCCCAGCTGCTGCCACACCTGCCTACACATTCCAAATGTTTCCAACATTCCAGGGTTTTCCTTTAGGAAAGGGACAAAATTAGTCATTCTACAGTATGATTGTTCATGTTACATAGCTGAAGACTGACTTCCCTCCTCTTGTGAAGGGTCTTCACCTTGTGTTAAGCCCTGTGGATTGTAATGGAGTCTGGCTTTGGGATGTGACATCTTTAGAAACGTCCAAGACTGCATCAACGCAAAGAGAGGTGTATTGGAACCATGGTCCTGCTGTGTTCACTGCAATGTCTAACCCTTGGTCCAGGTTGTTTTAGACACCATGGTCTGGATGGTTTTAGATGGAACGAGTAGAGGGATTCCAAGGCTACTTTGCCTTAACTTTCCGCAAGTATTGGGGGGTTTTGTGTAATCTGCATTCTGCCAAACCCTTGTAGTCACAGCCAGGATGTCCCTTAACTTGTCTGCCTGATACTCTTGCTGCTTATAACTTGTCAGGGATTCTTCCCTTCCCTGTGTATCTGATACGGTCGAAGTGAGGTTCTTACCCTCTGGATATTAAGGAAGAGGCTTAGGCTCTGATTTCTCTCTAGATAAGGCCACAGGATGTGGTTACACGGGCAGTGTTCAGGTGAGCCTGGCCTCACAGATCTCCACCCGAGACTCACTCACATGGGTTGACAAATCTCTGGCTCTTCCCTAAGTTAGCACAAGGTCATTTCTCAGGGGCTGTCTTCAAGGTAGGTAGATGGAGTACCTTAAAGTGGCAGATCCTTCAGGTGACAGTCCTTTCATCTCCTGATTTCCCATTGGTTGTGGTTGTTTGAGAATGAGGACACACGGGTTTTGATTCCCAAGTACAGGGTAGGGATGTAACCCTGAGCCCAAGTTCCTGAAGTCCTGATGATCCTCCGTCCTGCTCTGAAGGGCTCTTAGGAAGATATGATTGAGAAATTAAAATGCTAACATTTGTCCCATTTGATTAGCTTGCCATTGTTTCTCCAATTAGAGGAAGTGGGAATACCAGTCTTGAGAAAAACAGTGCTTTTTACCTTCCATGCTACAGCCTTCCTTTTCCCTGAATGCTGAGGTTTGAAGATGCTCTGGCCTGGCCCTGGGTTCCTTCCCCGTTGAGCCCTAATTAAGCCCCTTATGAAGAGTCTCTTACTGGAGTTCCCCCACCGTAGGATGTGTGCAGCAGCTCTGAGTGGGTCCTGTGAATCCCATACATGTATAAGGCAGTTTTTGCAGGTTCTTGCCTGTGCAGCTGTGATTCTCATGGCTATGATTGCTACATTCCTGTAAGCACATACACCTACATTCCTGTAAGCTCCCCTGTAGTGTCTAAATTGTGCTGGCTCTGCTTGAACGTGTATCTACACTGAGAAATGTCCAAGCCAGGTAACTTAGGACAGTGAAAGAATGGCTATCTTATGCTTCCTTGTGAGTAGTTACCATAATACAATGGATAATAAAATGCCTTGTCTATTCAGTCACCAGAAGAAACATCTGTTGGGATCTCATAAGAATGAGGTGAGGCCTGGGGCTTAGGCTGATGGGGCTTCTATACAGGGTCCTCATGAGCGGTGCCCAGTGTCCACTGAGCAGCTCGGCAGTAATAGGTACTGCTTTGGATTTCATCCTGAACATTCTGCCTTTAGGCTTCTTCATCCAAGCAGGATAGTTCCACAGCTGGAGCAAGGAAAGTTCTCAGTAGCTGAGATTGGGACACTGAATTCTCTCTGGAGATAATTTGTGTCAGGCTACCTGCACTGAGATGCCTGTATACAACCCACCCTTCAGCCCAAAAGTCTATCAGATCGGGGAAACTTCTGGAATGTGTAAAGAACTGAAAATCCTTGACAATGCAGCTATACAAAGAACAACTGCTTGGTCAGTTTCGGTAGGGCTGGTAAATTGGCCTTATTTCTCCAGCATGAGCTCTGTTCGCAGGAGCATCTAAGGCTAAGGAGTTCTAAGGACATGCAATGTCCTCTGCCTACTTCTTAGGCCCTAGAGAGGAAGAGATACTCCTCCCTCATGCCTGGAAACTGAAGTGTTCTGTTAATTATATGCCCTATATTTGCACAGAGCTCTTCTATGACTGTCTTCTCTAGAATGTTCAGCAGAGTTTTAAACTGAATCAGTGTTTACCTGGAAGCGAGCAGGGAGTTTCCCATGGTGAGAGATTTAAATCTGCTGTGGCAGTTCAAGTCTGTAGTAGATGTAATATTTTAGAAACTAACCCAGAGGAGATTGAGTAATGCAGAACATGGTTCTAGCAGCTTGAGCTTGGCTTTTCTGGTGCCTTGGATATCCACAGAAGCTTGTTGTCTCTGGCAGTCTGGGTTGGTGCTCATAAAGGCAGCATTAGCACGGTCTCTTTTGGGAAGGAAAAGCTCAGTCATCTCTGATCCAAGGGGCATGATTTGAAATTATTCCCATCCTTGTGTTGTCTAAATCCTAGCACTGCCTAGCTCTTTGAGGCACAAGCATCAGCCAGAATCATCTTCTGTGACCTGGAGAACAAAAACCAATAGTTGATTCCAAGTCTGGGACCATTTTAAACCTTTATTTGCCAATAGATTTTTCGAGAGGAGGTGATTGAGGCAGCCAAATAATGGCTCCATAAAGGGAGAGTGGAGAGTGTCAGTGTGGTCTGTGAGAAAGACTTACTGGTTGTCAGTCCTCAGAAAGGTCTGCCTCTCCTGGTGCTGTACTGACCTGCAGCTCAAGAAGAGCAGGGACCTCACGGTCCATCCTGAAATGTGATCATCTGCTAGTTCCAGCCTGTCTAGCATGGAAATGGTGAGAATGCTTCCTGCTGTCTTAGTCCACTTGGTTGTCAAGAGAGGATGATATTTTGAGAAATGCTGCCATTTCTTTATATTGTCTGGAATAACTGGTATCATCTCTTGACTGGTGGGATCTAGTGAGGAAGTTATTTCAACTACATAATTTTTTGGGGGGTGGGGTTTTAAAAAATTTTATATTTGTTTCTTCCATAGAAAACCTAAATAATCAGGATCTACTTTTCTTCTGTAATATGTAAGATGTATCCTCCATGGCGTTGATGCATGTTTATTTCAAATACAAAATTAAATTAATGCATTTAATAATGTACACATGTCTACTGGGATGCTAGAATGACACCAATTGGATTGCCTTCAAATTTTTCCTGAGGAGTTTTCTCAGGGAAGGATGTTAAGAGTGTTTATATGAAATAGAAGGGGAATATCATGACTTATTCTGGCTACCTTCAAAGTAGGTTATAAAATATGTATTCTAGACAAGACTTGGATCAACTTCCTATATTTGCTATGACACGTGAGGACCAAGTTACCTGCTTAAATTAGAGTGATGGAGATCCATAGAGAGAAACTCCTTCCCTTAGACAAAGAAAGGTGTAGTCATAGTTGGATCTTACCTGGATTTCTAGTGGATGGTCTGTTTCCTTGACCCTTTCCCACTTTTCAGTAGCCCATGATTCTTGGCTTCTTGCTCTGTTCTTGGCTTCAGAAGCTTGGACAGCTGCTCTGTGTCTTGAAATTCAATTCTCATTCTGCTTCCTCCATCTTTTTTCACAGTTGAATCAGCTTTGGATGACCAAGGACCTCCTGTGTAATTCAGAAATAGCTCTGCATCTTAGCTGATACTGGCAAGGTTAATTCCATCTGTCCCCTGACTTCCCCCTTGTCATGGCCCAAAACATGTCCACAGCTTCTAGGACTAGAACATGGAAATCTTAAGAGTTCATGGATCTGTGGCATATTCAGTGCCTTCTTTGGAAATGGGCTAAGGAAGTACAGAGGAGGAGGGATATGGAACTAAGGACAGGGAGAAGAGCAGCCATTAGAGCAGGCAGGATTGAGCTCCTCCACTGTGGAGGTGACTGAGGCTCAATCCTGCTGGGGACTTTGAGCCAAGAATAATGAAACTCAGAATGTCCTTCTGGGGTGATACTCTGGTCATTGGCCATCAACCTTACTAGTCACTTTTTCCCCTTCCCCAAGGCATGAATTTCTTGGCTCAGCCAAAATAGGACTCTACATAAAAGCAAGTGGGGCCTAGAGGATGAAAATACGGCTTAGGGTATCCCAATCATTCAAGAAGCCAATGCCTGGGTTTCCCTTTAAGATGAGTTGGCTTTTCCCTACTCCATTTTCCTGGGATGGGGGCTTTTTCCCTCTGCTGGAAAGATTGTTTTTCCTCCGAGCTGGAAGAGATCCTTTACACACCCCTGTATTTCATTCACCCTTACCATCTCTCCCTCCCACAGGATAAGAAAAACCTGAGAATAAAAAGAATTAGGTCATTCTTTAACAGAAGTTCATTCAAGTTTCATTCTCTAACACAAAGTGAGATTGTGTCTTTAAAGCTCTTGTGAGAGGTCTGACATTCAAAGGAACACATGTCATGAGTTAAATTGCAGAGGAAATGTGCAAATCTCATTCCTTCAAGGGGATGTACTAGAGGTTGGGGTGTGTTAGTACTCCATGTACTTAACTTGATTTGCTGTTACAGCCATGATGTCTCAGACACTGGTCCTTAAATTTTCTCCAGGGAAGTTTAAATGTTGAAGTTAAAGTTGAACTTCTCCTGTAGGTTTTTCTTACACATGTACTTGGCACCAATAGAAACAGGATTTATCAGAAAGCTGGGATCCTGTGCTTATTATGGGTGACACTGTGCTTCTCCTTGATACCCAGTGCTCACCTGGGATTTACTGACCTCCTGCCCAAAGTCCTGAGCAAGAGATTTTATGGGATTGAAAAACAGCTGTTGGTTATGCTTTCTAGACATTAGTCCTCTTTGCTTTACTTTTGGAGATGTTCAAATCTTTGGTGATTGAGTTTTGTTTCTACATAGTAACCGCTATATCAAAGGGGAATCCCCTCTCAAGCTCAACCACTCCTTTAGTGCTAAGTCTAAACTTCTTACCATGTCTTGTCCTTCTGTTAGATACCTTCTGTCACCTATGGTTGTACTCATAACTCTGATTTTGGAAAAACACTGCCATTGTGACCCTTGTCCTTGTTAGGAATTTCCATCAGTGTTTGGAGAATGTCACAACTGTAGATGTGGGTAGGTGGCCATGAGAAGATGTGTGTTTACGGGGTTCTTTTTTGGTAAGAAATGGTTATGGAATTGACTGGGAGTGAGTAAATTCTTGTTGCACGAGGCAGTGTTTGTGCAAAGTCTATCCTCTTCCATATAAGCCAATAATCCTGCACTGAAGAAATGAGGGTTCTCTCTCATCCCTACTAAAAGTCAGTACAAAGTTAGTACTATACACATGACCTTCAATACTGACAGGCCTAACAAGGATGTGCAGGAATGCTGTGTGTTCTACAGTGCATTTCTCCTTCAGCTGCTTTGTTGCTGATCTTCCCTGTGCTGCCTGATCCAGGAGAGTCCACAGTGGTGGCTGATCCAGGGAGCAGGCTGCAGAGAGATAAGCCATAAATACAAGCTTGCATTCCAGTGATAGTTCTCCTGGGCGATTGTTTCTGATGTCTAGGATGGTTGATGCTACAGCTGGAAGAAGAGAATAGAGGCAACTTTGGTTTCCATGGGGGACTCCAAACTGATCTCTAATCAGTGGATGCTCTAGTCCCTTATGGGAAGTATTGTAGTATTTGTGAATAACCTATGCATATCCTGTTGTATATTTAAACCCATCCCTAGACTGTGATACCTACTAAATGTAAATGCTATGTATGTAGTTGTTGTAGTATTTAGGAAATAGTGACAGGAAAAAGTTTGCATGTGGTCAGTCCAGATGTAACTGTCCAAGGTCTGAGTCCATAGTACTGATCAGCACCAATGTAACATTTTCTTTTGGCATTTAGACTGCTTTTTTTTAGTGACTTGAATGTGTGTGTGAAAACTCACCAAAACCTTGGTTCTTAGCTCTTGGTAGCTCTTCCATGATGATGATGAATGTTGTATGGTGCCTACAGTCACCATGTTTTGTGGTAAAGTGACGTATGGCACTGTAGTAAGCAATAAGTCAGTAGTGTAACTGAAACTCTGACATGACAGGGACCATCTGTATCCGAAGAAACTGGTTCCAATTGTAGATGTTGATGGTCTATATGTTTATGTTCAATGGTACTGTCCATTTATATGGAGTATCTTTTGCATCCCTTTATGTGAGTCCTTATGTGTTAGGTGAGTTTCTTGAAGTCAAAAGATACGGGGCTGGTGAATTCTTATCTGTTTTGCCATTCTGTATCTCTTAAGTGAATGATTTAGATAATTTCCATTCAATGTTTCGAGATGTGAGGAACTATACGATTCATCATGCTATTTGTTGCCCGAATGCCTTTCTTTCCCCGACTGTGTTACTGTTTTATAGGCTCTGTGAGATGTGTGATTTGTAAAGGTTCTGTTCTGGCTGGGCACAGTGGCTCATGCCTGTAATACGAGCACTTTGGGAGTCCAAGACCGGCGGATCATGAGGTCAGGAGATGGAGGCCAACACCGTGAAACCTCGTCTCTACTAAAATACAAAAAATTAGCTGGGTGTGGTGGTGCACACCTGTAGTCCCAGCTACTCAGGAGGCTTAGTCAGGAGAATTACTTGAACCCAGGAGGCAGAGATTGCAATGAGCCGAAATTGCATGACAGCACTCCAGCCTGGCAACAGAGCAAGACTCCCTCTCAAAAAAATGTTCTGCTCTGGTGTCTAAGGCTTGTTTCAAGATTTAGAGCTCCTATTGCAGTTCAGTGTAGCTGGCTTGACAGTGGTAAATTCTCCCAGCAATTGTTTGTCTGAAAAAGACTTTATCTTTCATTTATGAAGCTAAGTTTTGCTGGATACAAAATTCTTTACTAATAGTTTAAGGATGCTGACGATAGAGCCCCAGCCCCTTCTAACTTGCAGGGTTTCTGCTGAGAAATCTGCTTTTAAGCTGGTAGGTGTTCCTTTATAGGTTACCTGATGCTTTTGCCTCACAGCTCTTAGGGTATCTGCCATCAAGATGAAATAATCTTAATGACTGTGTGCCTACGTGTAATGTTTCTGTGATGAATTTCCTGGGTATTCTTTGAGCTGCTGGCATTTGGATGTCTAGATCTCTAGCAAGGCCAGTGGAGTTTTCCTCGATTGCTTCCTCCTAAGTTTTCCAAACTTAGATTTCTTCAGGAACACCAATTATTCTTAGGTTGGTTGTGTAACATAATCCGAGACTTATTGCAGCCTTTTTTGTGTTCTTCTTTGTCATATTGGGTTAGTTCAAAAGCCTTGACTTCAAGCTCTGAAGTTCTTTCTTCCACTTGTTCAATTCTATTGTTGAAAACTTCTAGTGTCATTTGCATTTAAGAGTGTCTTTCATTTCCTGAAATTTTGGTTTCTCTGTTTCTCCAGAGATTTTTTGTCCATATTCTGCATTTTTTAAGTTCTAAGTTCTTACCTTTCTCCAGTGCCTTCTTGAGTAGCTTAATCTACCTCCTGAAATTTTTCTGACAAATCAGATTTTTTCTTGGTTTGGATCTACTACTACTGAGCTAGTTAGATCTTTTTGGGGTGTTAAAGAAATGTGCTTTGTCATATTACCAGAACTGCTTTTCTGCTTCCTTCTCATTTGGATAGACTATGTTAGAGGGAAGAACCTGGGGCTCAAGGCTGCTGCTCAGATTATTTTGTCCCATGGGGTGCTCCTTTGATGTGGTGCTCTCCCCTTTCCCCTAGGGGTGGGGCTTCCAGAGCTGAAGTGCAGTGATTATTACTGCTCTCCTGGGTCTAGCCACCCAGCAGAGCTACCAGGCTCTGGGCTGGTACTAAAGAGTGTCTGCAAAGAGCCCTGTGATGTGATCTGTCTTCAGGTCTCTCGGCCATGGATACCAGAACCTGCTCCAGTGGAGGAAGCAGGGGAGTGAGGTGGACTCTGTGGGAGTTCTTGGTGGCAGTTTTGTTTAGTGTGCTGGTTTTCTCAAATGCTGGTTATGCTAACAGTGAAGTTGTCATGTGGACAGACTCAGAACCTCAGGTTAGCCAGGATGTTACAGGTGGTGAAATGAGCGGTTTTGTCCTTTCTTGGAGTAGGATTGTTCCGAGTGGCTGTAATGACTTGAGTTGGTTGTCCGCCAACCAGGAAGTGGCACTTTCAAGAGAGCATTAGCTGTGGAAGTGTAGGGGGAATACAAGCTTGACATATGGGTGCCTGGTTAAGTATTTGGGTTTCTCAGGTGATGGGCAGGACATTCCAGCCAAAGAACAACTGCTTGGTCAGTTTCGGCAGGGCTGGTAAACTGGCCTTATTCCTCCAGCGTGAGCTCTGCTCGCAGGGACATCTAAGGCTAAGGAGTTCTAAGGACATGCAATGTCCTCTGCCTAATTCTTAGACCCTAGAGAGGAAGAGATATTCCTCCCTCATACCTGGAAACTGAAGTGTTCTGTAAATTATATGCCCTATATTTGCATAGAGCTCTTCTATGACTGTCTTCTCTAGAATGTTCAGCAGAGTTTTAAACTGAATCAGTGTTTACCTTGAAGCGAGCAGGGAGTTTCCCATGGTGACAGATTTAAATCTGCTGTGGCAGTTCAAGTTGGTAGTAGATGCAATATTTTAGAAACTAACCCAGAGGAGGTAGGGTAAATGCAGAACATGGTTCTAGCAGCTTGAGCTTGGCTTTTCTGGTGCCTTGCATATCCACAGAAGCTTGTTGTCTCTGGCAGTCTGGGGTGGTGCTCATAAAGGCAGCATTAGCATGGTCTCTTTTGCGAAGGAAAAGCTCAGTCATCTCTGATCCAAGGGGCATGATTTGAAATTATTCCCATCCTTGTGTTGCCTTGATTATTTCTCTTCCCCTGGACTGTTAAACAGAATAGACTCTGTAGAGTCAGCTTATTGTGACCGTATCAGGAAGCTGCTTGTGGTGTCTGAAATCTGCTCTGGCAGTTTCCCAAGCCCATGGTAGGTACACAGCTCCTTGGAAACACCCAGAGGAGGTGAAGGACTAAACACCGAGCACGCTGTGTTGGAAGCTGTCATTCTCTCTGATGCCTTTGGTACCAAGTAAATGTTGTCCTACAAAATTAAGGGGTGCTGTTGGTAATTGTTGATCGTGGTCACAACAGCACCCTCTCTGGGCAGGAAGACTCAGTAGTAATCAAGAACCAGGATTCCGAAATCACTCCTATCATCATGGGTAGGAGTGCTGGGCCTGCCAAGCTCCTAGGGGCCACAAGCTTGAACCTTCCAACATTTGTATTTTGTGTAATTTTTTTTTTTTTTTTAGGAAGTGACTCTAAGAGCCCGAAAGGTTCCCAGCTGTTGGTCAGGAAGAGCTTGCTGTAGCAGGTGCTTGGTGAGAAACTCTCTGCTCTTGGGAGCTGTACAGACTGACAGCTGATGAATAGCAGCAATCTCATGCTGCACTGTGAAACAGGAGCCTCTCTACGATGGAGAATTTGAGGAAGCACTGGGTTGTCTAAGTCAATCCACTTAGTTGATTGGGAAGAGTGTTGTGTGGGAAATGTTTCTAATGTTTGAAATAATTGTCATACAATTGATGTATTTCTACTTTAGTTGGTGGTAGAATCCAGGTGGGAAGATACTTCATTTTCTATTTAGTTTCTTTCATAGGAAATCTAAGTAACTGTTTTTTGTTCTGCATGTTTCGGTCTATGTTAAGGCAGTTGTGCCTGTGTATTTGACACTTAAATGTGTACGAATGTGTCCATAATATCACTCACACATGTCTACTCTGGGATGCCAAGAGGATATGTGGGACTTTTTATTGTATTTTTCTCATCACTTAGCATTTCCAGGTAAAGTTATGAGGACTTTTGTTAGTAATACAAGGTAAACTGCACCTTATTGTGGACTACCCTGAATGTTGAACTTAAATCTTCAATTTTCAAACAGGTACTCTATTTCCTGTGGTGCCATCATGAGTGAGCTGAGTTAGCACAATTTAAGAGGTTTGCAAACGGGAAATGGGGTCACTTGGAGAAAACAAATGTTGTGGGCAAAGTTGTGTTTCTTTCTAGCTGCTCTATGAATTGATTTGTTCCCTCTCTTTACCCAATTTTAGGGACCCCTGCATTCCTTGCCTCGTGGCTCTGTATGTATCTTTCAGTGTGGAGACCCCGTTCAGTGTCAATGAGAGGCAGGACTCCCTTTGGCTGCAGAACCAGCAGCACATCTTAATCTGTCACCTACATTTACCCCTCCCTATCCTACTTTCTCACTTTAAACATCATTCTGATAGTGGTCCCCTTGGACAACCAGGAGAAGGATATTTTATATAGATGGTAACAAATTATTTTCTAAATATACAATGCAGAGAACTGTTTAATCATGTACTGCCATTTCCTATGGTGATTTAAATAACTGGGACAGTTTCATGGGCTGAGCAGGGCAGGACCCATAGGTGTTCAAACTCTATGTCTGGGGCCACAGAGGGTGCCATGAACCCAAATACCTGAACTTCCCGACTTGTACTTTAGGGGCCAAGGAAGAGGGGCTTGTTGCAATGATCAAAGCAAATACATTCTGTTCTCATCTTTATTTTAGCCTTTTCATTTTTCTCTCATCATGGGAAAATCTCCATGTGATCTTTAGCCGTATTCTTTCATATTAATTTCTCATATTTTTGTGTCCTTTTTCTGGCTAAATATTTTTGTCTTATTTGCCTAATGTCTGTTCCCATAACTTTGAGGATGTGAACTCTATACATCACTCTATTGATTAATGCTTTTCACTGAGTAAGGTTTTGTTAAAGATAATAAGTGGCTAGTCTCTTTGTCCTTTGGGTCCTTGTAGGGCTATAAAACATGTCTGTATGTATTGAGGAAGAGGATCTATCAGGAAAAGTTTCTAATCTTTACTTGATGGGGATGTTTACCAGGATTGAAGGTCATAATGTATATCTGTATTTCCTCCCAAGCTCTGATGTCTCTGGTGCTGCTCCTGGAAACTTCCCACAGGAATTTGGATACTAGAAGGTTAGAGGTGGAAGTATGTTGTAGCCTGTCTCTGGATTCCTTTAGCACAAATAAAAATTGTTGCAAACAGGTTGAGGATGGTCATCATGACAGGCAATATTGTGCCTTCTCCCCTGAGTATCTTCTCCCCTGAGTATCTAAGGAGCCCCTAGGAGTCCTGAATTCCGAAGCCTTTATAGTTGCATGGTGCCACACTGGTACAGCGCACTGATGCTTAGCTCAACACTGTAAGCCAGTGGCACTTTCTGGGTGGAAGAGACAGCTATTAATCATGCCTTCCAGCCATTAGCTTTGGTCTGGCCTTCACTTGGAAGGCTTTGCTAATGGTGTCAGGTCAGAGGTTGTAGGAGATTGTAATAAGGAAAATAAACAACTCCAGGGCTTCTCATAGTGAATTTCTTAGCCACATTATAGCTCACAAATGGACTGACTGAAAGAAGCATGAGAAGGTACAGAACCCCTCATCTTCACACTGAGAAGAAGGCTTGTGAAACACAGGGAGCCCCATGGCCAGTTGGGAAGTCTAGCGATGTGGGCATCTTACTCTGGCAATAAAGCTGATAATTCAGGATGTATACTTACTGAGTCCTCATGGTCCTCAGGGATGTGCCCATATGACTCCAGGCTGCTCTGGTACTTCGTAGGAAAATGATTTGATTATTTTTATGTTGATCTTTGCTGGTATCTCATTAGTCATGCAACAATTGGGGCATGTTTACCTTCCTTCACTTTGGGTTTTTGTCTTCATTACTTGTCTCAATCCTTGTTCCTATTACTGGTGAATGGTTGTCTTGATGCTGGGACAAAATGAGGATGAAACTTCATTCTCTTCTGATATAGGGCGAAGAAAATCTTACAGTAACAATGAACAGAAAGGTTGTAGCCATCCCATCTTGTTTTCTGAGCTCTTTATTTGAATAGAAGAGTCCCATCTAAAACTGGGAATGTGTCTTGGGTCCATTTAGCAGCAGTAGATGTTCAAGGAGCTCATTCCCAGTCCATACACATCAATAAGCCACCTCCCCAGTAGGATCTCTTGACACACTTGGGGGCTGGTGAGTGTTGTTCAATACCTGGCTAAAGAGGTCTCTTGGTTACTATGGAACTTCTGAAACTGGGAAATTCTAAAGCTGAGAAGACCCAGGTTTAGAAGACACTTTAGATTGTGTGTCACTTAAAGATGAAAAACATCGTAAAAGAGCCAGTATGAACCTTTTCTCCCAAAACAAATATTCATAAGGATCCCTATTAGAGAGAAGTTAATTGTGGGACCTGATCTGGGATAGTCTGAGAGGACATAGGTGGTTTCCCTGCTCCCTTCAGGAACATAGCATGTGAGGGTGCTGAGCCCTGATTAGATGATGTAAGTTGGAAACAATTAGATGTCACCATGTTTTGAACCATCCGGCGGTCCAATAGATAGAATCTTAGAGTCTAAATTCTGCATTACCTGGCATGAAATTGGCTGTTGGTCCTCAACTTGTTAGAACTCTTAAGTCTCACTATGGTTCATGAATGAAAAAGGCAGCTGAATGCAGTGGCCCACGCCTGTAATCCTAGCACTTTGGGAGGCTGAAGTGCGCAGATCACCTGAGGTCAGGAGTTCAAGAGCAGCCTGACCAACATAGTGTAAACCTGGTCTCTACTAAATACAAAAAAAAAATAGCCAGGGGTGGTGGTAAGCTCCTGTAATTCCAGCTACTTGGGAGGCTGAGGCAGGAGAATTACTTCAACCTGGGGGTAGAGGCTTCAGTAAGCTGAGATTGCACCATTGCACTCCAGCCTCGGCAATAAGTGAAACTCCATCTCAAAACAAATGAAAATAAAAAGGGGTGTAGTAGAATATGATAACCCTTTGGAGCTGAAGGGGACTTCAGTGGAAACTTACACACAAATCCATTGGCAATTAGCACCAATGATAAATGTCATCATTACCCGTTGTGTGGATGTGGCTGTTTTCCCTTTCCTGCTTTTATCCTACCTGCTACCTAGCATAGAAGGTATCCTTGGTGACATTACTACAATCTTAAAAGGACCCTTCACTAAATATTACATGGAAAATTTTATGCTATAATTTCCTGGTTAGTAGTCCGTTTGTTCTTGGAACTTTTCCTTAGTTAAGACAGATGACTAGTCTCCCACCAGGCTACAGTAAACCTTCTTGCAGATGTCACAAGGATTATCTAAATTGGGAGATCCAGGTTTTGGTTGCAGCTGTTTTAGCTGTGGTAGAGGCTCAGCAATAATGTCCAGATCTACGGATGTTGAGGGCTGGAGGTCATAAAGCATCCATGATCGAGGCTTCAGAGCTGCTGATGCTGTAATCAGAAAAACTGTTACAGAATAGTTTTCCTTTACATCATCAAACAAATCTTGCAGTAGTGGGTAGGTACCCATAAAATGACACAGCCTTCTTTCCATGAAGGGATGGTACTGAAAGACCATATACTTTAAAACTTGTACTTGTTATGAAAACTGCAAATACAAGTTTGATACTTTGAAATACTGCAAATGGGAAATGTGTGGTATTGAGTGATCATATGGGCACCTGGCATGATGTGACAAGAAGGAAATTTCTCTATGGTAGAAAGCCTGTGCTTTGGAGAAATACCTAGCAGAAGAGAAGGGGTGGAATGCTATGGTTTGGCTCTGTCCCCACCCACATCCTGAATTGTAATAGTCCCCATGTATCAAGGGTGGAACCAGGTGGAGGTGATTGAGTCATAGGGTCTCAATCAGTTGAGTCAGTGAGCCCTCTAGGCCACTGACCTGAGACTTGGAATACTGCATCTAAGAAGGAACTGAGTGGTATCAGGGTAGGGGGTGAAGCTTTGGATAGATGCTGCTGTGTGGAAACTAAGTCCACTGTACTGCAGAAGATTTATAATTCCAGATAGATATTTAGTATTTAAGCATGTCCCAAGGATGCAGCTTATTTCTACTGAAGTGTGGCCAGATGTATTCCACTTGCTATGGATCTTGTCTTTATTTCGTAAAATCTGTTTTCCCAAAGACACTTCTATTGTGTGGGTTTGCAACCTTACAAGGTTTTTCTTAGACAAAAGAATGGGTGCGTGGGTGTGAACAGACCTATCTCGGGTTCCTACCTGTATTCTGAACACACTTCAGTATCTTCACATGTCAAACTCCCACTCCTGTGTTTGTGGCACAGTCTGTCAGGGATGAGAAAACATCACGGTAGGCACTGCACAGGGGGCATAAAGGCTTGAAGGTGGATATTGCCTGTCTCTGCCCCACAGCTCCTTGTTCACTGTTGCTCTGTGATACTGGACACTGCCAGGTGTCTCTGCTGAGCCACAGTGACTTTCCCTCTCAACTCCTTGTGATGTGGAATATTGGCTGGTTTGGGTTGTGCTCACAGGTATCCCCTCAGGGAGTTTGTTTCCACTTCAGACCCTGTTCAGCTGGTGCTTCTTAGACTAAGGAAGCTGAATTGGACAGTGTCTTGATAACTTGAGTCACCATGAGTGAGGATATGTCTGTGCTACCTTAAAGCTTTGTTTCAAATCTGAAAGTGTTTCTGTGTAATGTAATTTTTCACAATAATGTAAAGATTGTTTATTTTTTGGTCTGGAAAAACAGGAAGTTTTCCTAGAGGAAGCAAGGAGCCCTTGTCCTCCTGTGCTTTTGGTGGGAGACACTTTTCATAGTCAACCTGTACATCCTGTATCTACTTCCTGCAGAAGGTTTGCTCAGTTGTGTCTCAGGCATTAGCACAAATAGCTGGGATTTAAATTGAACAAAGCTCACAATTTCATCTTAACTTCAAATAGAGACTTTGAAATATATGCCCCATGTTATTAGATTCCTGGTATAAGTAACTTGGTATTTTCACATCATTCAAATGAGAGAATTCTCACTCTTTCACTGTCTTGACTGAAGTATGAAAATGCTGAAGTCTTAGTTTGAATGTATTGAATTCACAATCTGAGACCTGTGCTTGGAAGACATATGCATATGTTTAGAAGTGATCCTGGAACCCCAGAGGATGGAGCGGTGAAAGACAGGGTGGGGAGAGCCGCAGAGATGGGCAGAGCATTGGGCTGGTTGCCTCTAGGCTTTTGTGATTCAGTCTCACTGGGAATGCTGAAAGGACATACTTCAGAATCACCTCAGGATGTGCCTCCTAGGAGTCAGTGTTCTGGGATTCACTCTCAAACTGACAACCCATTGGTTGAGGTTAATCTGCTGTCTGCACAGCTGAGATGGCCCTTCATACCTGAGGCTGAGCTGCTTGGGAGAATTTTAGGAAAGCATTAGGACAATGACCTTGAAGTCATGGGAAAGGGTCCCTGTGGGATGAGACAACAGGCATGGTGCTGTGTTCCACTGTTGTGCTGAGGAGAAAAGGGGAGTCTAGAGGATGACATTGCATGGAGATTTCCAGTCTCTCACACTTGCCCATACTTCCCAGAGGGATCCCAGTGTTCCAGGGTGATATGGTTTGACTCTGTCCCCATCCAAATCTCACCTTGAATAGTAATATTCCCCACATGTCAAGGCAGAATCAGGTGGAGATGATTGTATCATGAGGTCAGTTACCCCCCTACTGTTCTCATGATAGTTCCCATGAAATTTGATAGTTTATAAGGGGTTTGCTCTTTGTTTGGCTCTCACTCTTCTCTTGCCTGCCACCACGAGAGACATGCCTTTCACTTTGGGCAGCGATTGTGAGGCCTCCCCACCCATGTGGAACTGAGTCCATTAAAGCTCTTTTTTGTTGTTGAATTACCCAGTCTGGGTATGTCTTTACCAGCAGTGTGAAAACAGACTATTACAGTAAAATAGTACCAGTAGAGTAAGGCACTGCCATAAAGATACCCTAAAATGTGGAAGTGACTTTGGAACTGGGTAACAGCAAAAGACTCAGGAGAAGACAGGAAAATGTGGGAAAATTTGGAACTTCCTAAAAACTGAAACAGCTTTGACAAAACGGCTGACAATGAAATCCAGGATAAGGTGATCTCAGATGAAGATGAGGAACTTGTTGGGAATTGGAGTAAAGGTGACTCTTGCTATGTTTTAGCAAAGAGACTGGTGGCATTTTGTCCCTGCATTAGAGATTTGTGGAACTTTGAACTCAAGGGAGATGATTTAGGATATCTGGTGCAAAAAATTTCTAAGCAACAAAGCATTCGGTAAGTGATATAAGTAAAGAGCAAATGTTAATTGTCAAGACAATGGGGAAAATGTCGCCTGGGCATGTCAGAGATCTTCACTGCAGCCTCTCCCATCAAAGGCGGCCTGGAGGACTAGGAGGCAAAAATGATTTCATGGGCCAGGCCCAGGGCCCCCCCTGCTGTGTGCAGCCTAAGGACTTGATGCCCTGTGTCTCAGCTGCTCCAGCCATAGCTAAAAAGGATCAAGGTACGGCTTGAGCCATGGCTTTGGAGGTTACAAGCCCCAAGCCTTGCCACCTTACACATTGTGTTGAGCCTGCAGGTGCACACAAGCCAAGAACTGAGGTTTGAGGCTGAGAGTGGTGGCTTATCCCTGTAATCCCAGAACTTTGGGAGGCCAAGGCAGGCAGATCACCTGAGGTCAGGAGTTCAAGTCCAGCCTGGCCAACATAATGAAAGCCCATCTCTACTAAAAATATAAAAAAATAGCTGGATGTGGTGATAGGCACCTACAATGCCAGCTACCCAGGAGGCTGAGGTAAGAGAATCACTTGAACCTGGGAGGCAGAGGTTGCAGTGAGCTAAGATCACACCATTGCACTCCAGCCTGGGTAATGAGTGAAACTGTCTCAAAAAAAAAAAAAAAAAAAAATTGAGCTTTGAGAACCTCTGCCTAGATTTCAGAGGATATATGGAAACACCTGTTCAGGCAGAAGTTTGATGCAAGGGTGGGGTCCCATGGAGAACCTCTGCTAGGGTAGTCCAGAAGGGAAATGTGTAGTGGGTGCCCTGCAACAGTCTCCACTGGGGCGCTGCCTAGCGGAGCTGTGGGAAGAGGGCCACCGTCCTCCAGCCCACAGAATCGTAGATCCAGCAACAGCTTGCACCAAAAAGCGCGCGCGCGCGCGCACACACACACACACACACACACACACACACACACACACACACACACACACTCTTACTTGATGCCAGCCCAAGAAAGCAGACAGAAGGGGGCTGTACCTTGCAAAGCCACGGGGGCAGAGATGCCCAAGACCATCGCAGCCCATCTCTTGTTATCAGTGTGACCTCGATGAGAGACATGGAGTCAAAATATATCACTACAGAGCTTTAAGATTTGGCTGTCTCGCTGGATTTAGGATTTGTTTGTGACCTGTAGCCCATTGCTTTGGGCCATTTTCTCCCATCTGGAATGGGTGTATTTACCCAATGCCTGTACCCACATTGTATCTAGGAAGTAACTTGCTTTTGATTTCACAGGCTCATGGGTGAGAGGGACTTGCCTTGTCTCAGATGAGACTTTGGCAGGAATTCTTGGTTAATTCTGGAATGAGTTAAGACTTAGAGGACTGTTGGAGGGCATGACTGTATTTAAAAATGTAAGAAGATGTGATTTGGGAGACGCCGGGGGTGGAATGATACGGTTTGGCTGTGTGCCCGCCCAAATCTCATCTTGAATTGTAATACTCCCCACATATCAAGGGTGAAACTAGGTGGAGATGATTGAATGGTGGGGTTGGTTTCCCTCACACTGGTTAATGATAGTGAGTTCTTATGAGAGCTGATGGTTTCATAAGGAGTTTCTCCCTTCGTTGGGCTCTCATTCTTCTCTTGCCTGCTGCCATGTAAGATATGCTTTGTTCCTTCTTGCCATCTGCCATGATTGTGAGGCCTCCCAAGCCACGTGGAACTGTGAGTCCATTTAACCTTTTTCTTCATAAATTATGCAATCTCAGGTATGTCTTTATCAGCATCATGAAGATACACTAATACTCTGGGGTTCCCCTTTAGGGAGAAAGGAACAGCATCAGTCCTACTGCAGTAGGATGACTCTTGTTCCATAGCTGAACATCCTGACACCCATCATCTTGGCATGGTCTTTACCTTTGCATTTACCCTGTGGATCTTAATGAAGGCAGGCTTGGTGGGTGACGTCTCCCTTGAAACACTCAGGTCTGAATCAGATGAGAGTGAAATCTATTGGAAACTGTGGTTCTGCTGCATTCACTGCAGTGTTTTACTTTGGTTCCAGGTTATCTTAGACACCAATGATGAACACTGAGGAATTCCAAGCCTACTTTGCTTTTGTTTGTCAACAGGTGTCTGGATTTTGTGTGACCTAATCCTGCCAAACTCTCAAGGTCACAGCATACAGAATTTTCAAACTGCTTTTCCTGATACCCTTGCTGCTTGTTTGCCGTAAGCAGATCTTCTCTACATGAGTGTTTTCCATGGTCCACGTGAGATTCTGTCCCTCTGGTTACATGGAGAGAGATTTTCGCTCTGATATCTCTCTAGACATGTCCACAAGCAGCTGTTACATGCACAGTGTTTGAGTCTGGTTTCTCATATGTTGCCCCAAGATTCATGCACTTGGGCTCCCAAATCTCTGGCTCTTCAGTATGCTGCCATGGGATTATTGCTCAATGATTATCTTCAAGATATATAGATTCAGTATCTCAATATGGCAGAACCTTCAGGTGACAGCCTTTTATTTATCTCCCATTGGTGTTCTGAGAACGAGGACACACAGGTGTATGAACCACCAGAGGTGGGCACAGAGATCACGTTAAACTCAAATACCTGAAGTAACTACCTTCTACCCTCATCAGAGGAGCCTCTTAGGAGATGTTTGAGTGACTGAAAGGCAAATATTTATTTACTGTGCCTTTTCTTCTACAGTTGAACAGGCAGTAGGCACACAAGCAATTAATAATGCAGTGATTTTAATAATCTAGGTCATAGCTGCATCTTCTTTGAGTGCTCCAAGGTGTGCAGGGTCTCTGATCTGACTACAGCTTGCTCTGAGGTTGACTCATAGTTGGGCCCCTCATGGAGCACATCCCACTGAAGGCTGCCCCACTCAAGAGCATGTGCGCAGCAGCTCTTACTGGCTCCCACAAATCCCTCATGTGATGCATC
>NW_022437326.1:0-63502 GCF_009761245.1 Sapajus apella
TCTCTCTGGCTGCCCTCAGTATTTTCTCTTTCATTTCAACCCTGGTGAATCTGGCGATTATGTGCCTTGAGGTTGGTCTTCTTGAGGAACATCTTTGTGGTGTTCTCTGTATTACCTGGAGTTGAATATTGTCCTGCCTTGCTAGGTTGGGAAAGTTTTCCTGAATAATGTCCTGAAGCATATTTTCCAGCTTGGATTGATTCTCTTCGTCACATTCAGGTACACCTATCAAGCGTAGATTAGGTCTTTTCACATGGTCCCATATTTCTGGGAGACTTTGCTCGTTCTTTTTTATCCTTTTTTCTCTAATCTTGTCTTTTTGTTTTATTTCATGAAATTGGTCTTCGACCTCTAATATCTTTTCTTCTGCTTGATCAATTCAGCTGTTAAAACTTGTGCATAGTTCGCGAAGTTCTCGTGTTGTATTTTTCGGCTCCATTAATTCACTTATATTCCTCTCTAAATTGTGTATTTTTAACATTTCGTCAAACCTTTTTTCAAAGTTCTTAGTTTCTTTGCATTGGGTTAGAACAAGCTCTTTTAATTCCCAGAAGTTTCTTATCATCCACTTTTTAAAGCCTGCTTCTGCTAATGGAACACAGTCTTTCTCCATCAGGCCTTGTTCTGTTGCTGATGAGGAACTGTGATCCCCTGTAGAGGGAGAGGCGTTCTGAGTTTGGGTATTCTCAGCCTTTTTAGGCTGTTTTCTTCCCTTCTTTGTAGATTTATCCATCTGTGGTCTTTATAATTACTGTCTTTATAGTTGGGTTTCTGAATGGACGTCCAACTTATTGATTCCCGGCGCTAGAATCCGAGCAACCCACTGCTCTGGCCAAAACAGCGGCTTTAAGATTGATGGTGCTTTTCTGACTCTGCACCAAGAACCGCCGCTCCAAGGCAGCGGCAAAACCGCCTCGCCGGGCTCAAGAGTCGTGCTGGCGACCCGTGGGGCTCCTCCGCTGGGAATCTCCTGGTGGGTGAGCAACAAAAATTGATCTGAAAGTGTGGCGTCCTCTCGTTCTCTGCTCTTTCAGTGGGAGCTACAATCCCGAGCTGCTAGTGATCAGCCATCTTGGATCTCTCTCCCAGCAGAACCCGTCTCACATGGTTGTCACAATACTTAAAACAATCCATGCAAAATGCACCAAGCAGACCAAACGCTCATCAAGTGCAACTCACTGCTCCTGCTGTTGCCGCGGTTGCTGTGAAAGCCAGATATGGAGTCTGACCTGGATCCGGCAGTGGGTAGAGAGGCATGGCCTTGCACTGTCTGGGAGAAGGCCTTAAAAATCCAGCCTGTCCTCACCACCTGCTCTCTTTGGCTGTGGATAATGGCTCAGGGAGCAGCCTCCTAGACACAGGAGGCTTGGCCTGAATCCAGAAGAGTTATCGTGGTCAGGTAGCAACAGAAAATTTGAACACCTGTTGGGTGTTAAGATGGACTCATAGGTGGACTCTTGGGGAGGAAACATCAGCTGTTCTGGGGCTGGGAACTGAAAACCCATGGAGCCCAGCCTCATGTCCAATGAAGAGGTGAGCTCTGCACAGCCCAGCTACTCCATCCCTGATAGTCTCTGCTTGAATGCACCCCCTCCCCAAAGCATGGAGACCTCAGCTCTCACACACGCACGCCTATGCCTTTACAGCAGTGGTCCCCAGTCTTTTTGGCACTAGGAACCAGCTTCATGGAAGACAATTTTTTCACAGACTGCGTCAGGGGGAGGGGAGGCAAGGTTTCAGGATGATTCATTTATTATGCACTTTATTATTATTACATTGTAAAATATAATGACGTAATTATACAACTCATCATAATGTAGAATCAGTGGGAGCCCTATGCTTGTTTTTCTGAGACTAGAGGGTTCCATCTGGGGGTGATGGGAGACAGTGACAGATCATCAGGCATTTGATTCTCTTAAGAAACGTGCACTTTAGATTCCGCGCATGCACAGTTCACAATAGGGTTTATGCGCCTATGAGAACCTAATGCTGCCTCTGATCTGACAGGAGGTGGAGCTCAGGCAGTAATGCTAGTGATGACAAGCAGCCGTAAATACAGATGAAGTTTTGCTCACTCACCCACTCTCACCTCCTGCTGCGTGGTCTAGTCCCTAGCAGGCCACAGACCAGTACCAGTCTGCTGCCCGGAGGTTGGGGCCCCTGCTTTACAGAATATTAGAGGGGGCCGGGTGCGGTGGCTCACGCCCGTAATCCCAGCACTTTCGGAGGCCGAGGCAGGTGGATCACAAGGTCAGGAGTTTGAGAGCAGACTGGTCTCGAACAAAAATTAGCTGAGTGTGGTGGCCGGTGCCTGTAGTCCCAGCAACTCAGGAGGTTGAGGCAGGAGAATCACTTGAACCTGGGAGGCGGAGGTTGCATTAAGCTGAGATTGTGCCATTACACTCCAGCAGCCTGGGCAACAAGAGCAAGACTCCATCTGAAAAAAACAAAAACAAACCAAAAAGCCCCTGAATATTAGAGCGTATATATAAACAGAATATTTGAGGCTCATTAAGGAAATGAGCCTCAGGTTCAACCAGTTCTGAATCAATGACAAAGGGGATCATTTAAAATGTGTCTTCCTCTGTGTGCACATATGTCAAGGGAGGCAAGACATGGGGCTAAGAGAGTGAGTACAGAACAGCAGGTGTGTCTGCAGCATTTTTTCAGCAACGAGGTGGTCAGTGCATAAATGCACACACTTCTATTTGTCATAGTTGTATAAATAAACTCTAGCATGAATCATTTTTAAGCTTAGAATGTAAATGTTTATGTACATATAAATATATGCTTATATATTTCACTTGTGGGGTTTGCTTTTCCCTCTGTGTGTACAATCCGTAATCCTCCCACGTCTCCACTCTGTAGGACCCTGCAAAGCTCCCACTTCCCGGACTCTGTGCTCTGGGAGTGTTTTGGATGCACCTGAGCCAGAGCTCCCTGCAGCTCCAGAGGCCAAGGAGTCCCTGCATGGCTGCTGTCTCTGGTCCTAAGCCCTTTATGGAATAGGGCCTCTACCAGAATAGGGAGCGGGGACCAGATCAGCAGGTCTGTCACCTGGGTGTGGGTCTGCCTTCTCAAAACAACCCTTCTAGCTCCTGGGTTCCTTTGGGTTTCACAAATGCCTGCCTGAATCCCAAGACACTCAAAAAGGCACTTTTTCCCCTGGATGGCTGTGAAATTATTGTTGTTTTAAGGGGAGCCAGTTGGGGGACCTCTGTAGGGTTAATATAAGAAAGGTCATGCCCAGTGTTTGCTCTAAGTTTCTTGGACCTTGGGAACTAAAGTTATCATTTCTTTGGCAGTAAGCCCGGGGCATTAGGAGCTCATGATGACCCTGGCTTATGTCCGAGGAGCCGGGAATCTGGCCAATTCCCGTCTCTTTGAGAACCGTAAACAAAGCCAAGGATTGCTGTTACATAATGATAATGTTCGTGAGAGACAAGACAAAGAGCAGCTGGTGTTTACTATAACCTAAGTTGAACTGCAACATATAAAATATAGACAAAAACCAAAGAAGGACGGAAAGAGGGAAAAAGAGAGGAAGAGAAAGATTGCGGAGAGCTGTAACTCGCACCTTGCCCGTGCTGCTGTAATGCCGGTGCTGAAAAGAGAGGGAGAGAGAGACGAAAAGATTGCTTAAAGTTCTAACTTGCGTTTTGCCCGTGCTGCTGTAACGCCGGTGCTGAGTGTCCGGACGGATGGTCTCTGGGTATGTCCCTTTTGTAAATAAAATCCTCTTCTTTTACCTATAACCTTTTGTAAATAAAATCCTCTTCCTTTACCTATAACCTTCTGTAAATAAAATTATCTTCTTTTACCTTGTTATTCTCGGCTTGGTGTTTTCTTCTCACGAACCTGCCTCCAAATTATAAATCCGAGCTCGGTATCATTCCTGTTCTTAGTAACAGAACAACCTTCTATCCCACCTTACAGAAGTGATTTCACTCTTACAGAAGTCTTGAAGCCAGACAGTATAAGTATTCCAACTTTGTTCTCCTTTGTCAAATTAACTTTTTCTATTGCAAGTCATTTACATTCTCATATAAATGTCAGCTTTTTATTTATTTATTTATTTATTTATTTATTTATTTATTTTAGATGGAGTTTCATTCTCGTTGCCCAGGCTGGAGTGCAACGGTGCGATCTCCACTCACGGCAACCTCCGCCCCCAGGTTCAAGCGATTCTCCTGCCTCAGCCTCTCGAGTAGCTGGGATTACAGGCACGCACTACCACACCCACTAATTTTGTAATTTTAATACAGACACGGCTTTTCCATGTTGGTCAGGTTGGTCTCGAACTCACGACCTCAGGTGATCTGCCCGCCTCGGCCTCCCAAAGTCCTGGTATTACAGGCCTGATCCACCACACCTGGCCTCAGCTTATCAATTTCTACTAAAGTTTCTTGCATGACTCAGCTTTCAGCTTAATTTTTTCTTTTTGGGAGTGTGAATTGGTGTCCCAAGATTTTAGTTTCTTTTTACATTATACATCAGTGCTCATAGCGGCGCTATTCATGATAAGTAAAGAGTGGAAGCAACCCAAATGTCTATCAATGGATGGATGGATAAACAAGATATGGTGTATTTATACAATGGAATAGTGTTTGACTGTAAAAAGGTGTGCAGCACTGATACTGTAACATAGATGAACTTTGAAAACAGGATGCTGAGTGAAAGAAGCCAGTCACAAAAGGCCATATAGTGTATAGTTCCATTTATATAAAATGTTCAGAACAGGCAAATCCGTGAAGACAGAAAGAGAAAGCAGATTCGTGGTTGTCTAAGTCTGGGGGGAAGCGGGCAGTGGGGAAGCACTGTTAATGAGCATGGCGTTTATTTTACAAATAATGATGAAACTGGCAACCATCATTCTCAGCAAACTGACACAAGAACAGAAAACCAAACACCGCATGTTCTCACTCGTAAGTGGGTGTTGAACAATGAGAACACATGGATACAGGGAGGGGAACATCACACACCAGGGCCTGGTGGGTGGAGGGCTAGGGGAGGATAGCAGGGGGGGGGGAGTTTGGGGAGGGATAGCATTAGGAGAAATACCTAATGTAGATGACGGGGCGATGGATGCAGCAAGGCACCACCGTGGCACATGTATACCTATGTAACAAACCTGCGCAATCTGCACATGTACCCCAGAACTTAAAGTATAATAAATAAATTTTAAAATGAAAAAGAAAATGTTCTAAAATGAATTGTTGTGGTGGTCACAACAATTTATCCATGTAAAGTATATAATTCAATGCTTTTTAATATAGTCACAATTCTGTGACTATAAGTGACTATATTAAAAAGCATTGAATTATACACTTTACATGGATAAATTTTTGGCATAGGAATTATAATGTCAATAAAAATTTTTTTTTGAGGCAGAGTCTCACTGTTGTCCAGGCTGGAGTGCAGTAGCGCGATATTGCCTCACTGCGACCTCTGCCTCCCAGGTTCAAGCGATTCTCATGCCTCAGCCTCATGAGTAGCTGGGACTACAGGCCCACACCACCATGCCCAGCTAATTTTTGTATTTTTAGTAGAGGCGGGATTTTGCCATGTTGGCCAGGCTGGTCTCGAACTCCTGACCTCAAGTGATCCACCCCCTGCTAGGCCTCTCAAAGTGCTGGGATTACAGGCCACTCTGCCCTAGCCAAGATTTTGTTTTTTTTAAAGATGGGGTCTCACTATGTTGGCCAGGCTGATCCCAAACTCCCAGGCTCAAGCAATTCTCCTACCTAGGCCTCCCAAAGTGCTGAGATTATAGACATGAGCCACCATGCCGGGTATGAAATTTTTTTTTTTATTACAAAACAATTTCAGATGTTTTTGAATCAATAAATCCAATACTTATATCTAAAAAAAAAAAAAAAGACTAGCTTAAGTGACTGAGCTCAGTGGTTCATGTCTGTAATCCCAGCAGGTTGGGGGCTGAGGCAGAGGATCACTTGAGTCCAGCCTAGGCAACACAGTGAGACCACAGTTATACAAAAAAAGTAAAAGAAATTAGCTGGGGATGCTTGCACTAGCCTGTAGTTCAAGTCACGTGGGAGGCTGAGGCAGGAGGATCACTTGAGCCCAGGAGATTGAGGCTGCAGTGAGCTATGACCATACCACAGCACTCTAGCCTGGATGACAAAGTGAGACCCTATCTCAAAAAAAAAAAAAAAAAAAAAAAAGACTGACTCCAGCCTAGTTTGCTGTATACTACTTGTACTTGGTGATAAGTTGGATTGTGCACCTAGTTTTATGGCTTCGTGAGGAGAATGCACCTAGTCCGGGATGGGCATATTGGGTTGTGTCCTTAATGGGGCTCAGTAGTGACTGAAGACCTATTGTCTCAATGAAGGATAGTGATTTCTCGCTCTAACATATTAAACATTTCCACAGTGGATCACCTATAGAGTCCTGCAAGTTCTTACACAGCATCTTCATTTTCCAGTCTCTCAGAGCACCATTGGGTCTGTTGGATTTGGAGAAATAAAAATAAAATCCAATGGCCCCCAATCAACTGAGCAGACACCTTTTTGAACGTAGGAACCCCAGAGAAATCGTCAAAACCACATTCCCAGCTATGATGGGAGGGGAGGTCGGCTATGCCTCAGTACGTCCCTTCCTTATTCATCTTTAACCAGAATTCTCTCCAGTCCTATCTCCTTCAAGACTGGATCTTCCCATTCTTTGCAGGAGCTGAAGCCTCCCTGGGCAGAGAGGTAGCAGTGAGCCCTTGTGTGCTGGAGGAAGAGGTGAAGGCTGCAGGTTCATGAACGCCCCCTGAGGCTCCTCCTGGCCTCTACAGAGAACAGCCCTTCCAGGGTGGTTTCCTGGAGACCCCATGGGAGTGACCTGCGGGAAGGCCACCGCAGGAATAAAGCTCACAGCACCAGTTCAGGGATGCCCTTGATCTGGCTCCTACACTTGCCTGCAGGTGCACCCTGAAAACACCTTAAAAGGATGCTTTTTCTGCCTTTTCCTCATGGCCACGTGATCGAAGGCAGCCCCAGGCGGAGGGGGACCAAGAGGATATGGGTGCAAGGGCAGAGTCAGAGAGTTGTGGATGGAGCTGCCCAGCCTAGAGTTGGGGTGCAGAACTGGGGAGATGGGGAAAAAAGAGCGATCTCAGCCTTAGGTGGCTGCATGGGATCTTTGTTTCCCACGCAAAGTGCCTGGCTGTTCAGCCAGCCCAGGTGCCCACTGCAGCTTATAGGTCAGCAGTCCTCAACTGAATGTGATTCTGGCCCCCAGGAGACATTTGGTCATGTCCAGAGATACCCTGGTTGTGAGGACTTGTGATGGCAAAGTGGGGGGAGGGATTTTCCTACTAACATCTAAGGGATTGAGGTGAAGGATGCCGCTAAATATCAGACAATACACAGCACAGCTCCCACCGCAAAGAATGATCTGGTCCCAAATGTCACAAAGTGCTGAGATTGAGAAACCCTGTTGTAGGTGTATTTTTGTCTCTGTAGGTGTATTTTGTGTCCCGGGTAACCTGTATTTTGTGTATTTTGTGTCCCTGGTTGCAAGAGGTAGAATGGAGCTGGGTGCATCCCAGTACTGTGAGATGTTTGCTCTGCACCTGTGTGTGAGCCATCTGCAGTGATGCCAGAGTAGGCAGAATTCTGTCCACCGGTCAGGGGAGATGGGGGAGCCTGGCCTCAAGAGCTGCAGCTGCTCCAGCAAGCAGGAGGCGGGATGGTGGACTGTAGGGGTGAGGCAGGGGCTTGAGGGCAGGGGGAAGGTTGAATCAGACTCTTGATTGGATCAGACACTGTGTTGTGTCACTGCCAAGGGTACCAAGGTCCCTGCTAGGGTTGGAGACCATGAGTCTAAAATGGGGTCAGCGAGTGACATCTGGTACAGAATGTTAAAAACAAACCAGTTCAGAAGACCAAAATCATTGTCAGTCAATGACAATGACTTTTACAAGGTGGACTCTCACAGTTCTCTGGTTACTTCTGTTTTTCACTTGGGGAGAGGAGGCTCAGAGTTGCAAAGTGCTTTCTCCAAAGACACACAGTGAGATCTTGGGTTTCCACCTT
Source organism: Sapajus apella (assembly GCF_009761245.1). Classification (NCBI taxonomy): domain Eukaryota; kingdom Metazoa; phylum Chordata; class Mammalia; order Primates; family Cebidae; genus Sapajus; species Sapajus apella. Next base: position 8,049 of record NW_022437326.1, read on the forward strand.
GGGTTTGATGCCTCCACAGCTTGTGGACATTTCAGAAAATTCCCTCTGGAAGCCAGAGTGGAGTGGGTGCAGAGGAGAGGAGATGAGGAGGAGAATGGGGCAGCAGTCCAGGAGAGGGGATGGAAAGGAGCAGAGCAGGTGGAGAAGTGTTTAGTAGGAGAGAGGTCGCCCAGCAATGGGAGTGATGGGGAGGGAAGGTGGCTGATGCTGGGGCATGGTTTCTGGGCAGGGCGGCTGCGTGCTCAGAAGACTTTCCTTCCATGTCATAAGTATGGTCTTTTCATGTGGGATATGTCATCTTCACTCCAGTCAAGTTCCTCACTGTCCAGGTGATTCTGTGTTCTCCAAGAGCTGGGCTGACTCCTTCTGCGTGGGGCGGGGGATACTTGGGGACAGTGTCCTAGTGAGACTACTAGAGGGTGTAATGATGGGTGGGCACTGTCCAGAACCAAGGATTTCAGACTCTCTTATAGCAATGTGGCTCACAATATTCATGAAAATATTCTTGTTTTCTTTTATGGTAGAATTCAGGTGCAGAGGTTTGAGTCCATGATATTTCCAGTTTGTGGCTTTTGATTAACATTGGTTTGTGCAAGGTCCTTCTCTTATTTGTTCATCCCATTTCTTTCACTTCGTTTCCATTCTTTTTCTGACAGGCAATTTCACATACTTAATGTGCACTTTTCAATTTGTGTATGTTCTTTTTAAGAGGCTAATTGTTTCTGTCTGCACATATTTTTATGTGACTTCTAAAATTGTAAATTAATGGACTTTATTAGAGAAGTTTTAAGTTTGTAGAAATATTGGTCAGAAAGTATAGAGAGTTCTCACATACCCCTCACTCCTGCATGTGGGGTCGTCTCTCCCATTAGTGACATCTTGCATTCCTGTGGCACCTATGTTATAATCGATGAACTAATATTGACACACGATTATTTACCAAGCTCTCCAGTAGTCTCTGAATATTGACATCTTGCATTCCTGAAGCACCTATGTTACAATTGATGAACCGGTATTGACACATCATTATTAACCAAGTTCTCCAGTAGTCTCTCCTATTGTTGACATCTTGCATTCCTGTGGTGCAACTGTTCCAATTGATGAACCAATATTGACGCATTATTATTAACTAAATCCTATAGTTTACATTAGGTTATACTCTTTGCATTGTGTATATGGGTTTTGACAAATGACATGGGTTCATTATCACTATATCATTCAGAATAGTTTCATGTACGTGTATTGTTAATGTGACCACATGGAATTCTGCTAGAGTTCATTCCGGTTTTTGTTTTTTCAATAGTATTTTAAAAATTCACTTACATTACTATGTGTGCCTCTAACTCCTGCCAAAAGCTCTATACCCTTTTGCCTCTATGTCCATTGTTTGCCTCTGTATCCTTTTACCTGCCTTCTCTCCAGTTAGGGACAAGCAGCCTTATCCAACATCCCCACTAAAATAACTGCTGCAGGGAACATTCTCTTACATGTCCCCCTATAAACAGGTTTCAGAAGTCAGGATAGATACACAGCAGCAAGTTTGCTGGTACACAGAGCATGAATCCCATTAAAACTTTTTATTTCCACCATTCTACATTCCCACTAATAGTGTGTAAATATTTCCTTTATTATTATTATTTGAGACAGAGTCTCCCTCTGTCACCAGCAGGCTGGAGTGCTGTGCTGCTATCTCGACGCACTGCAGCCTCCACCTCCTGGGTTCAAGCAATTCTTGCGCCTCAGCCTCCGGAGCAGCTGGGATTACAGACGTGCACCACCACATCCCGCTAATTTTTATATTTTTAGTAGAGACAGGGTTTCGGCATGTTGGCCATGCTGTTCTCAAACTCCTGGCCTCCTGTGATCCTCCTGCCTCCACCTCCCAAAGTGTTTTGATTACAGACACGCATGAGCCACCGTGCCCAGCCCATAGTGTGTAAATGTTCCTTTCTCCTCAGAGCCCAACCGGCACTGGACATTTTATAATTTTGGGAACTGTGAATTTCACTGTATACAGTGAAATTCCACAGCTGTCTTTCATTTTCCCCTTCCCTCCATTTTTTTCTTCCTTTATTTTGAGCATTCCTTCATTTGCCTGAGTAACTGATCTCACGTCCTTTGCTCATTCTTGGATTAAGGTACCTACTTCTTGATTTAACTGGTTTCTTGTTTGTTCTAGATACTATTCCCCTATCAGTTTTTAAAGAAATTTCCCACACTACATGCATGTGCTCCTGTCAGTTTTAGACAATTCAACTATCATTTCCCATCTGCCTGTTAACTTCATCCCGTAAATCCTTTGTTGAGCAGAAATCCTCAATGTTGAATTTTTTTCTTGTTTTAAAACTAATCTTAATGATTGTGCTTTATGAAATTTTGTTTAGGAAGTCTTTCCTCAAGCCTAGATCACAAAGTTATTCTCCTGTGCTTTCTTCTATTAACTTTATACTTTGATATTTGGTATTTATTCCTTGAATCCATCTGGATTCCTCCTCTGTGTGTGGTGTTAGGCAGAAATGCAGATTTACTTTGCTTCATAAAATGAGCAGTTTTCTCACTACAACTGGAGAACAATCTACCTTTTCCTCTTGACTCGTGCCACCACATTTCTCATGTACTATGCTAGGTTTTGAATAATGCAGGGATATTTTCTGAGATTTCCAATCAACTTGCTGAGATCTGTCTGTTCCATGTTTCATAATTTTTAAAATGACTGCAACTGTATTGTGTGCCTCAGCACCTGAGAGGGAACAGCTCTTAACTCCATTTTTATAATATTAGTATGGTTTTGTGTCGACATTTATGAATGTATGTATGTGTGTATTTATTTGAGACAGTCTCACTCTGTCACTCAGGCTGGTGTGCGGTGGCCCCACCTCCACTGACTGCAACCTCTGCTTCTCGGTTCCAAGTGATTCTCTTGCCTCAGCCTCCTGAGTGGCTGGGATTACAGGCCCCGCCACCACACTCGGCTAATTTCTGTGTTTTCAGTAGAGAAACCTTTTCCTCTTGATTTGTTTTGATTTAGTCATGTTGATTATGATTTGATTTAGTCTTGATTTCGTCATGTTGGCCAGACTAGTCTCAAACTCCTGGCAACAAGCAATCCATCCGCCTCAGCCTCCCAAAAGTGCTGGGGTTACAGCGTAAGCCACCGCGCTAGCCTGACATATATTTTTCTGGAGCAATTTTCAAATAGATTTTTATCAAATGTATGGTCGATTCACTGGAACTATAAACACGATTTTATTGAGATTATAATTTGAGTATGAATTGACATCATCAGCACACAAGCCATCCCACCCAAGACTGTAAACTCTGTGTGTTTAATCTTCTACATTTTTATTAGTATGTATTTAATGTTTTTTTCTTTGGAGGTGTGGCATGTTTTGGGTTAATTCCTAGATATTTTACAGCAGAATTTTTCAAAGTATGATATGAGGACCTCTCCAGGGTGGTCCCTGAAGTCCTTATTTTTCCAATTATATGTGAGAATATATTTTCATCATATGCTTCAACTAAGACAGCATATTGCCACAGACTGAGTGAGGAAGCTGTTTCCCACCAAGCCAGTATATGTGATGTATTTGCTAAAACGTCAAACAAGGCCACTCTTCTCACGAAATGCTTTTTCTTATTGTGGTTATTTGCCTGAAAATGTTACTTATATTTGTAAGAGTTAAAGCAAGAGGAAAGAAACCTGAAACACGGCTTGGCAGTTAAAGACAGATTTACTTTAGATAAAACCCAAGGGGAACTTCTGGCTGATTTCAGTTGGGAGCACTTTCTCTTACAGACTAAGAGTATATATTGGTTTTAGGATGAGGGGTTTATTACAAGCTTAGAATGTTTCTGCGTGAGAGAGAAGTTTTATGTTGGGGTTGGAATGTCTCTGGGAGGAGGGGAGGTTATCTTGGGGCACACATCTTTCCGCCAATGTGTTATCTTGAGGCTGGCATCTTCCCAGCTGGAAGAGGCTTATCTCAGGGCTAGCATGTCTCTGTTTGAGGAAGAGTTTGGAATATCTCTGGCTGGAGATGTTATCTGTGGTTTATGGTTGTGCCGACCTTAGCCATTAGCCTGAGGCTTTTTGGATTTAGGTGGTTTTTTATTAAGATGAACTTTAGAAAAAGGGATTTGTCCAAGATGGCAATGCTCCTGCCCTGTCAATATTAGCATGCAATAGGTTTACGATTGCTCTTTTAAATGTACTAATAACTAATATTTAAATAATTTTCAATTTTCACTCCAATATGGTAAAAATGGACAGTTCTAAACCACAAAAACAAAAGCCCTTTAGAATGCTCAGTAACTTGAGGGTGTAATGGAATCCTGAGACGTATTTCTTTGTATTTTTCTTTATATTTTGTGCATTTGAAATTTTGCTTAGGAAGTCTTTCCTCCTGCCTAGATTACCAAGTTATTACCCTACACTTTTTCTATTAAATTTAAAGATAATGACAGAGACCACAATTACTTTTGCACCAACCTAATAGTTTGTGTTGCTGTTGGGAATGTTATCTTTCTCTGTATTCAACTTCTATTTCTTGAATGCTTGTTACTGGTGCAATACTAGGAGGAACACCGTGATATTTGCCCGATGACTTTGCCTTCTGCGTCACTGGGCTCTGTCGTTGTTCTAATAGATGACATCATCATTCTTTTATCTTTTCCAGATAGATGATCAGGTTTCTTCCCTTCCAATCCTTAGATACGTTATTTCTTTTTCTTGCCTGATACCATCACTCATGACTTTCAGTTCCATGTTAAAGAACAGCAGATTTAGTGAGTATCCTTGGCTTGTTCTTGGTCCTAAAATAATGCATCGAAAAGTTTCTTCATTTAGTGTAGTATTTGCTAATCTTGTGCCATATATTCTACGTCTAGGTAAGAAAGTCTCCTTGAATTTTGTGTTGTGAAGTGTTCTTTAAAAATCATATATAGAAGTAGAGTTTAAGAAAAATGTATTTTTGCCTTGATTGAAATAATCATGATTTTTCTTTTTAAGCAACTCCTGTGATAAATCGTATGATAAGTTTTCGGATGTTAGCCATCCTTGTCATTTATGAAATAAACCAATACCACTTTATTATGGTAAACCATTTTTAATACACCATTAAATTTGACTAGGTTATGGTTTTATTTTGGAATTTAAAATCTGCAAGTGTAGGCGAAGTAGGCCTATAATTGTCTCTTTTTTTGGCAAACATTCTTACCTGATTTTAGACCAAGATTGCATTAACCTGATGAGATGTGCTGGTCGGATATCCTAATACTTTTCTATGTTTTTGAAGCTCGTGTATAAGATATTAACCAACTGTTTCTTAACAGTGATAATAATTATTACATTTTAATAAAACCCGCGGGGGAAACTCACCATCTTAGAGAGAGACAATCTTTGACTACCATTTCTATTTCTTTAGAGTTTATTTGAGCATACAGGATCCTCTTTTTTCTTGAACCAGTTTTAGAATTTTATGTTTTTCTAAGTATTTGGTCATTTCATCTACAATACAAATTTATTATTTTTTAAAACTTTTTATTCAAAAATATCCATTGTCTTTGTAATTATTTACCATTTTTAATTTTGGGCTTTGTTATTGGCACCTTCTCCTTGTTTCCCTCTGTCTTCTCAAGCTTTTCTAATCTTGATCTTGGTTTTATTAAGCATGAACTTTGACAAATCTATTTAGTGCTGTATATTTCCCTCAAAGTACTATTTTAGGTTAAAATGTTGACACTCGATATTTGAATTCTCGTTTAATTTTAAAGATTTCTTAATTTTTATGATTTACTCTTGAACCTGAAAATTATTTAATTATATAGTTAGCTTCCAAACATAGATTTGAAAAGCTATTTCTTCTCTATTAATGTTTCATGTTAATGCATTATAATCTATATAACATTTGTACTTTAGAATTAAAGAGTTTTTTATATCTTAATGAAATGTTAATTTTTGTAAAAGTATATGTGTGCTTGAAAAAATAGTTATTCTCTGGTGAAGAGTCTAATACATAATATATATAATACATAATATTAATTACATCGTAATTAATAATTAACAAATTACATTTCTGAACTCTGTTAAAATTTCTAACTATAATATCTATCTGTCATTGATTTAGTTATTTCTATGTATCTCACTGAAGTTGTTTTTATTATTTATTACTTAATATTCCAGGATATATAGTAATGTAGATTTATTATATTTATACCAGTTGCCATAATGTTCTTTTAAATGATATAAATATTATTCTCTGTCCTTAAGTGTGTGTGCATATGTGTGTGTGATTCAAAAATTTCAGCATGCATCAAGAAACTAACCATTTTTCTTCATTACCAAAATAATCAGATCACACTTAAAAAAATAATTAGCTGGGCGTAATTGCTCATGTCTATAATTCCAGCACTTTAGGAGGCTCATATAGAAAGATCACTTGAGGCTAGGAGTTCGAGACTAGTTTGGGCAACAATGTGAGGCCCTGTCTCTATGGAAAAAAAATTTTTTTTTTTTTTTTGAGACGGAGTTTCGCTCTTGTTATCCAGGCTGGAGTGCAATGGTGCGATCTCGGCTCACTGCAACCTCCGCCTCCTGGGTTCAGGCAAGTCTCCTGCCTCAGCCTCCTGAGTAGCTGGAATTACAGGCACGTGCCACCATGCCCAGCTGATTTTTTTTGTATTTTTAGTAGAGACGGGGTTTCACCATGTTGACCAGGATGGTCTCGATCTCTTGATCTCGTGATCCACCCGCCTCGGCCTCCCAAAGTGCTGGGATTACAGGCGTGAGCAACCACGCCCGGCCTGGAAAAATTTTTTTAAATTAGACAGGTGAGGAGGCACACACCTGTAGTCCCAGCAATTTAGGAGGCTGAGGTGGAGGATTACTTTGAGCCCAGGGGTTAGGATACAGGGAGTCATGATCCTACTCTAACCTGAGGGACAGAGCGAGACTGGACTCTAAAAAATTAGTAATTAAATCAATAATAATGCTATTATTTATATAATATATAATATTATGAGTAATATTAAGTTACTCATAATCATTCATTCATACTATAGTCAAAATGTTCTCTAGTGCCTTAAAAATACTTACAGCTGGTTATGTAAATCAGGATTCAACTAGTCCTCTATGTTGTATCCAGTTGTTATGTCCTTAAATCTCTCTTATCCCTTGAATGAGACTTTATCAATGAGACCAGACCAATTGTTCTGTGGAATTATCCACCTTCTGAATTTTTCTGAAAGCTTCCTCATGGTGTCATTTAGATTGTTCCTCCATCTTCTGTATAATGATTATCCATTTTGGCTAGTGGGCATCTTTTCAATCTAGTACCTGCAGACTTTTAATATTATCCTATTACTTAGTGCAAGTTTCATTTCACACTGGTACAAGATATCCAAACCTTTCTTCCATGTCCAGACCACAGATCAGCCGTGTCTCAAGGAGCTCTAGCTCCCTGGAATGGTGTATGGTATTACAGACATTGTGACCACTGTTTCCTTAAATCCCACTTTTTATTGTTATTAAGATTGCAGCCTCAGCTTTCATTTGGTGCATATTTGTCTGACATATATTTACCCATCTTTTTATTTTCAAATTTTCTATTCAGTTTTTTTTAGAATAGTAAATGTACAATTTGAAATAAGATGGCATCAACGAGTACCAATAAAACAGTATTAAAATAAATGTAAGTGGGTTATATAAGCAATTAAAAAACAAAGACTCTCAGGGAAAAAATTTTTAAACCCCAAGATCAAAATATGTTTTCTAGAACTGGCATATTTTCAAGAGAATCTAACCCTGATCATCCATGCCTGTCTCTAATGTCTCCAAGTATTGAATCTTTTCTTTATACTAGTCAGTGTTAATAGAAACCCAATTAGTAGCCAAAATCTGACTTGATCATCTAAAATATTGATCTCATTTGATGATTGTCACATTGCTGAATGTTAAGAACTATTATTTACTCCATTTTACACATGAGGAAGGTGAGACCTAGAAGAGTTCTGCCAATTGTTGAATAGCACAGAGCTGTTGAGTTGCCATTTGGTCTGTGCTAGAGTCTATGTTTTAACCACTGTCACTTAATTTTGTTTCTGATCTCACCAGATACAGTATCCATGCTTGGTCAGAACTACAGCACCATGTCTGAATTTATCCTCTTTGGCTTCTCAGCCTTCCCCCAGAAACTCCTCCCCATCTTGTTCCTGCTGTACCTCCTGATGTACCTGTTCACATTGCTGGGGAACCTTCTCATCATGGCTACAGTCTGGATTGAACACAGACTTCACACACCCATGTACCTCTTCTTGTGTGCCCTCTCCATCTCTGAGATTCTGTTCACTGTTGCCATCACCCCTCGTATGCTCGCTGATCTGCTCTCCACCCATCATTCCATCACCTTTCTGGCTTGTGCCAGCCAGATGTTCTTCTCCTTCACGTTTGGCTTCACTCACTCCTTCCTTCTCATGATCATGGGCTATGATCGCTACGTGGCCATCTGCCACCCACTGCATTACAACATGTTCATGAGCCCCCGTGGCTGTGCCCATCTTGTGGCCTGGACCTGGGCTGGTAGCTCAGTCATGGGGATGATGGTGACAATGATAGTTTTTCACCTCACTTTCTGTGGGTCTACTGTGATCCGACATTTTGCCTGCCATGTGCTTTCCCTCTTGAAGTTGGCCTGTGGGAACAACACATCATCTGTCATCATGGGTGTGATGCTGGTGTGTGTCACAGCCCTGGTAGGCTGTTTACTCCTCCTCATCCTCTCCTATGTCTTCATTGTGGCTGCCACCTTGAGGATTCCCTCTGCTGAGGGCCGGCACAAGACTTTCTCCACGTGTGTATCCCACCTCACTGTGGTGGTCGTGCACTATAGTTTTGCCTCCATTATCTACCTCAAGCCCAAGGGCCTCCATTCTACGTACGGTGACGCCTTGATGGCCACCACCTATACTGTCTTCACCCCCTTCCTTAGCCCGATCATTTTCAGCCTGAGGAACCAGGAGCTGAAGAATGCCATACGTAAACACTTTTGCAGAAAATTCTGTCCTCTAAGCTCCTGAGTGCCGGTTTATTGGTGATAAAATATAATAGAAGCGCTGAGGATAATGTCTGTCTCCACAGGACTATTGTAAAGGTTCAGGTATGTGAAAATACATGTCTGATACATACTAGCTATTGTTTCCTCTCCCTGTTTGCTTAGACTCAAGTGATGATAATCTCCTGTTTATGAACCATTGTGATGAACTTTATCCCATTATCTGTGCCTAGAAATGTGTTTTCTGTCTATGGGCAGGTGGGGATCATCACGTGGATGTGTGTGGGCACTTATGAACATGGTTCTTCTTGAATGAACAGGCAAAAAAGGTTTTATTTTCCCCTAGTGTAAGAAAAAGCAAGAATAACATGATAGTCATAAATGCCACGAAGCATTGATTTTTTTTCTATGTATGCAGTACAGTGTCCAGTGTTTTGTAAATATTATCCTTTTAATTAGAAGAAATGTACAAAGGAAAATAAACTACTTGTCTCAGAGAAACTGGTTTCTTATTTAAAGTTCCTCACTGTCTTTGGGAGAGATAAAGCCTAAGTGTGTGTGTGGATGTTAATATGTTGAGTTGAGTGAAGGATGTCAGAATACAAAAGTGAAGAGAGAGCAAGAAGGAGAGAGAGAGATACGGAGCCAGAGACAGAAGAAAGAGAGAGAAAAAGCAGATGTCAAGTAAAAAGGGAGTTCTGTAGAAGCTTTGGTCTGTACAGGAAACGTAATAACTAAGAATTTGGGGCAAAATCTGGCAAAGGGAGGAAGATGGAAAAAAAGGAGGTTGGTAATAGGGCTTTAATATGTCTTAATTAATCATAGGGCTGTAATATGTCCTAATAAGATAGCCACGTCTCTCCTCCAAGCTTTTTTGACATAGTTGCTCTGCAATCTCAGTGAGTCATTCTAGGATATGTTCTCCCTTGCCTCTAATGGACGCATTAATTTTCTGGTTTTCTGGTTCTGATCATTGGTTCCACCAGCTGAGGAATGAATGTTATTTTTACGTTGTGACTGCTCTTCTAATGCTACTCATAGAGTCCTCGCCTCTGCTTCCTGCCGGTGCTGGAATATGAAGGTCAACACTGAAAGAGATTTCATTCTAGAAAAGCAGAGATCATGGCCTTACAAGGTCAAAAGGTGACATAGTTGAAGGAAGTTTTATCCTATGTTTATGCTATAAAGTTCCAGACAAAAACATACTATCCTTTGCATTATCCAGCATACTCTGGGGAAGACTTGCATGTGTGCTTATCATCAGTGAAGCACCACAGCAACCAGTGAGAGAGCCCCTGGGAATATGGTCACAGACAGTGAAGAGACATACTTGATGATGGAAATGGCATTAAATATGTCCTATGAAAGTGCTGCAGAGGCAGAACTTTCTACACAAATAAATAGAAAATTTTTGCAGTAGCCAAGGTGTTGTATTCCTACTTCGTTACCTTTTTCCTTCTACTTTTTATTAGTGTTAGTATCGTATGTCTTTCTCCATCCATTTACTTTTTACTTTATATATGCCTTTATATTTACAGCGGTTTTCTTGTTTAAAAAAAAAAAAAACGCTTATAGCTGAGTCTTATTTTTTTATCTGCTCTGACAATCTCTGTATTTTAATTGATGCATTTTATTTATTTATTTATTTATTTTTTGAGACAGAGTCTCACTCGTGTTACCCAGGCTGGAGTGCAATGGCGCGATCTTGACTCACCACAACCTCCGTCTCCTGGGTTCAGGCAATTCTCCTGCCTCAGCCTCCTGAGTAGCTGGGATTACAGGCACGCACCACCATGCCCAGCTAATTTTTTGTATTTTTAGTAGAGACGGGGTTTCACCATGTTGACCAGGATGGTCTTGATCTCTTGACCTAGTGATCCACCCGCCTCAGCCTCCCAAAGTGCTGGGATTACAGGCTTGAGCCACCGCGCCTGGCCAATGCATTTTAATTAATTAATGAAATAATGTCTTACTACAGTCACTCTGTTATGCTAGCAACTACTAGGTCTTATACATTCATTCCTACTATTTTTTAGTACTCATTAACCATTCCCACTCCCTGCCGGAAGCACCAACTACCCTTAAAAGCCTGTGATAACCATTCTTCTACTTTCTATCCTTGTAAGTTCGATTTTTTTATTTTTTAGCTTCCACAAACAAGTGAGAACACTCTAAGCTTGTCTTGCTGTGTCTGGCTTATTTTACATAACATATTGTCCTCAAGTTCCATCCATGTGGTTACAAATGACAGAACTTCATTCTTTTTATCACTGAATAGTACTCCATCATGTATATGTACCACATTTTCTTTATCCATTCAACTGTTGATGGACACTCTGATTGCCTCCAAATCTTAGCTATTTTGAATAGTGCTGGAATAAACATAGAACAGCAGGTATCTCTTTGAATATTGATTTCCTTTCTTTGGGGTATACACCAGCAGTGGGATTACTGGATGGTACGGTGGCCGTATTTTTAGTTTTTTGAGGAACCTCCAAACAGTTCTCCATAGTGTTGGTCCTAACTTACATTCTCACCAACAGCATACAAAGCTTCCTTTTTCTCCACATCCTCACCAGTGTTTGTTATTTCCTATCTTTGGGATAGAGACCATTTTTACTGGGGTGAGATAATTTCTTACTATAGTTTTGATTTCCATTTCTCTGCTAAATGAATTATCTTCAGGGTTTAAAAAAAATTTTTTTTTTTTTGCGACGGGGTTTCTCTATGTTGGTCAGCCTGGTCTTGAACTCCTGACCTCAGGTGATCCACCCCCTTCAGCCTCCCAAAATGCTGGGATTACAGGTGTGAGCCACTGCACCTGGCCCTTCAGGATCTTTTAATATACCTTTTTGCCTTTTCTATGTCTTCTTCTGAGTAATGTCTATTCATAACTTTTGCCACTTAAAAAATGTATTTTGTGTGTGTATGTATAGTAGGTGTGTGTATTTATGAGACACTTGAGATGTCTGGATACAGGAATGCAATAAAAAATAATCATACCATGCAAAATGGAGTATCCCTCCCCTTCACACAGGCAGAGGAGCCTCACCCCATGGCCTTCACCGCAGGCCTATGGAGAATACTGCTAAGCTTCTGCTGATGGCCCCTTAAGGTCCAGTGGCTCCTTGTTCAGCTTGTGGTGAATGCTGCCTGGCCTGGGAGTTACCTTGGCCCTGAGTCTCTGGGTACCCACATTCTTTTGTGTCTTCTTTAAGGGACGTTCTCTGGTGCCTAAGATTGCCAAGACGTTCAGTGGCTCCAGGAGGTGCAGTGCAGGATCAGACTGAGTCTCACAGGGTGCAGCCACAGAAAACACTAATAACTAGTTTCATTCTTCTCTGTGTGGCTATCCAGTTTTCCCAGCACGATGATTTATTAAATAGGGTATTCTTTCTCCAATTTATGTTTTTGTATGCTTCGTCGAAGATCAGTTGGTTGTAAGTATTTGGCTTTATTTCTGGAGTCTCTACTTTGTTCCCTTGGTCTATGTATCTGCCTTTATCACGGTACTATGCTGTTTTGGTTACTATCGCCTTGTAATATAATATAAAGTCAGGTAACGTGGTGCCTTCAGATTTGTTCTTTTTGCTCAGGACTGCTTTGGCTTTCTCTTCTCCCTCAAGAATGTCAATGATTCTCATATTTGGACATTATACATACCTTATATTTCTTGGGTACCCTTCCCATTTCCTATCTTTAAAGAAAGAAAGAAAGAGAAAGAAAGAAAGAAAAAGGTTAGTTTTTTCTTTTCTTTTTTGATTTTTTAAGACGGGGTTTCACCATGTTGGTCAGGCTGGTCTTGAACTCGCGACCTCAGGTGATCCGCCTGCCTCGGGCTCCAAAGTGCTTGGATTACAGGCGTGAGCCACCACACCCGGCCATGATTTTTTTTTTTTTTTTTTTTTAGTTTTTTAGTTTTTTCTTTATTTTTGTTCAATTGGGTTAACTCGAAAGCCTTGTCTTTGAGCTCTGAAATTCTTTCTTCTACTTGGTCTAGCCTACTTTCAAAGCTTTCCTCTGCATTTGGTAAGTCTCTAAATGTGTCTTTCATTTCTAGAAGTTCTGATTTTTCTTTAAAATGTCTATCTCTTTAGAACATTTTAATGTATATTCTGGATTAACTTTTAAATTTATGTTGGTTTTTACTACTCTCTTTAATTTCCTTGAGTAACTTAATAATTAGCCTATTGAATTCTTTATCTGTTATTTTATTTTTTAAAGCTGTTCCATGGCATTTATCTGGTAGTTTGAAGATTTCATCTTGGTTTGGATCTATTGCTGGAGAGCTAATCGGTGTTATAGAACCCTGCTTTGTTTTATTGCCAGAATTATTTTTCTGATTTCCTCTCATCTGGTTAGACTAATTCTTCTAATTATTTTTTAATTTATTTTTTATTCAACTGTGATTTTTCTTAGTTCTTTCTTCCCTTTGAGGATGTGACTTTAATGTTTATAGTTTATTATAATCTATGACCCGGGGGTTTTCATGAGTGCAGACTCTGCATGAGTTCCTTGGTTATGTGGAGTCTTTGTATGGTGGCTTTCTCAGATGCTAGTTATAGTAGCAGCAATGTGCTCAGCATGAGTGCAGGTTCACTGTCTCTGTTGGTGTTGGAATGGCAGAGGTCTCTTGACATCTATCCCATCCCCCAGGAGTATGCACTTTATTTATATCCCCCAGTGTTTTGTTTACAGTTGAACAGTTCAGGCTTTAGGCCAGTCGAGGGAGGTATCATGAATAAAAACCAGCTGTGGTTAAAGCGGTTTGGTCGATGCAGTTCCTAGTGGTGGGCAGAGGTCTCAGACTTGACCACTGAGGGAGTGCTCAGTGATTAACACACTGAGGTCTTTTCAAGGGTAAGGGAGGGAGCCTCCTCAGCTCCCCTGCCAGGACAGCAGGAAAGCTAGCCACCTCCCAGATACACTCCTGACCCAGTGATCTGACTATTCCGATCCGATAGGCACTTCTTTTCATTTGCAGGAATGCTGATATTCCCTGATTGTGGCTCTACCCCTTATGCAAGCCTGAACCTGGAGGGTGCTGCTCTTACAGGATGCAGTCACTCTGAAGTATTCCAGAAAGAGTGTCTACATGCATAGCCATGCCAAGCTCTCATGGAAGAAGCCCTTCATGGTCCCCAGAGCTGCCTGACTGTTGAATTAGGTCTGCAGACTTTTCCCCTACTGAACCCAGCACAGCACCTGTGCCTCTGCTGAAAGAAACTTTTCATATGCATAAAGTTCTGGGATGCAAGGTCTGCCATCTGGAATATTTTATCCGATGGGGTGCTCTGTTGATATGGTGCACTCCCCTTTCCCCTAGGATTAGGAGTCCCCGAGGGCCAGCCTACTATGAAGGCTGCAGCTCCTCTGGGTCTAGCCACCCAGTGGGGTGGCCACAATCCATGCTGGTGCTGGAGAATGTCTGCAAGGGACCGATGATGTAACAGATCCTCGAGACTCCCAGCAGTGGGTACCAGCACCAGCTCTGGTGGGGGAAGAAGGGTAGTGATGTGGATTCTGTGAGATTGCTCAGTTATAAATAGCCTTAGTGTGTTGGCTTTCTCAAATGCCAGGTGTGGTAGTAACAAACTGGTCATGTGGACACACTCGGAACTTCCTGATTAACCAGGTTGATGCAGGCAATGGTGATAGCTGAGGTCATGCCCAACTTTTCTCCTTCCTGCTTCCTATTATTGTGCTTGCAAGCAGATGCTATAATGGATTCCATCAACTGGCCCACAGCCAGGAGGTGGCGCTTGCAAAAGAGCACCAGCTGTGGTGGTAGCGGTGGAATTCGCGCCTGTCTTAGGTTACCCAGGAGAGGTGCTCTGGTGTCTCAGGCAGTGGGTGGGGCCATAGGGATCCCCAAAGTTTCTGTCCTATGTGTTAATATACCAGGTGAGAGCTCAGTCAGGCAAGTGGGCGCCCGGCTTTCCACATCGGGACAAAAGCAGTAGCCCTATTGGGGATCAGAGACTGGCTCTCTGGCTGCAGAGATAATGTTCCAAGGAGGATCACAGCTGCCTCCACTTCACAGAAGAGTCTGTATGGGGAATGGGGAGTAGCAGGTGGCAGTAAGCCCCACCCAGCTCCTACACTCTTGGCAAGACAGGTCTTGCACGCACAGCATTCTTAGCTAGGTTCCAGGCAGTCTGTGTTCAGAACTCAAATGTGCCCCAGGCCATAAGCCTTCGCTGAGGTGCCAGTATCTGCAGCTTTCAGGCCGCACCTAACCCACCGAGGTTAGGCCCCTTCCCTGAGGCCTCCCAGTCCCCAAGAGCCCCCTGCAGGCTGTCAGCGAGGCCCACGCAGAGGTGACAGAAGCGTTTTATTCCGGAGAAGCTGCACAGGCAGGTCGGTGGGTCAGAGAGTCACTGCAATCCTGCGTTCAGGGGCTCCACACGCAGCCAAAGTCCCCCCTCCGCACGCATGATCAGCTCCGGCTTTCTGCGGGGCTCCCTGTGGTCCGGCAGGAAGCGGAAGTGCAGCAGCGTCAGCGCCAGAACAACCTTCATCTCCGCCATGGCGAACGCCTGCCCGATGCAGTTCCTGCGGGCGGGAGTGGGGACTGTGACTTCCCCAGGACCCGCATTTGGGCCCCGTCACGCCAGGAACCTGGTACGGGACCCCCAGCCGCACCCAGATCGGCCGGAGAGATAGAGAGGGGCTGAGCGTGCCTGGGACCCCCGTGTGGGTTGCACGTCCCCGGAGTCTGGGCCAGACTCCAGCTCCCAGCTCGGACCAGCAGATGGAGGAGGGGATTCTGAGCACTCCGCGGAACCCCTAGGATCTACTCATCCCCATTCTATGGACATTTTCCCATAACTCTGAAGGAATGGAGGGAAGGAGATCTGGAACTGGGACCACCTGCAACATCCTCCTTTTTTGACCCCCGCACCCATCACCCCATCCCCATACCAGACACAGGCGGCCCTTACCTGGGCCCTGCGGAGAAGGGAATAAAAGCCAGAGGTGACCTCTCCTTGCTGTTCTCTGGGTCGAAGCGGAAGGGGTCGTAGACCTGCAGGTGAGACCAAGAAGGTTTGCTGGGTGGGGTCTCCCAGGATCGGCGGCCTTGGAGAGACAGTTGTGTGTGTGTTGGGGCAAGGTGATGGATTTTCCTGATGAAAACCCTGACCCCTCCCCTAAGAACCTTGGAATTGATGAAAAAGAAGGCAGGGAGTGAGGGGGCGGATGGGGAAGGCAGCACCTCAGGATCCGGCCACACACTTGGGTTGTGATGGATTCCTAAAATATTGATGACGCAGATAATGTCTGTGGGAGAGAAGGGGGCAGTCAGGATGAGGGCTACCTGAGGGGCCCGTCTTCCTATGCGGGGACTCCTCCCCCTGAGTCTGTGGGCACCTTTGGGGATGACTCGGCCATCTGGGAGAACAATGTCCTGGGCACAGCGTCGGGAGATGAACGGAGCTGGGGGATGCAAACGCAGGCTCTCCTTCAGGCACATGGTCAGGAAGGACAGCTGGGCCAGGTCGTCCCTAAAGAAACACCCCAGCCCCAATCATTATCAAGGGAGCAAAGACACAATTCTTCAGCTCCTCTGTTTGCAAGTGAACCCTTTTCTATCACAAAATAAACTCCGTGGGGATAAAACATTTGAGAATTTTAAAAAGCAGAAAACAATTAGAGAAGCAGAGAATTAGAAAAGTACCAGAGAAAATTTAGCCAGGTAGTTAAAAATATATGCTCTGAGGAAAACACCCAGAAGCCGGCGGTAAAAAGTTAACAAATTTGCATAACGTAAATATTGTCTATGGCAAGAAAACAAACTCAAATGCAAGTGAGGAGGAAACAAAATACCAAGATGCAATGTTTTGCTCTTATTTAGCACCATACTAGAGGTACCAGCAAGTGCAATTAGGCAAGGAATTAAAAAAAAGAGTCACGCAATTTGAAATGTGGGAGTAAATGTATCATTTTGGCAGACAGTGATTTTTATGCTTAGAAAACACTCCAGACCCCACTGGAAAACGTTGATAAACATTTAAGATCCAGCAAGTCTTTGCTTAATCTTTCTTCTTTTGCAGTAGCTATTTAAAATTTTAATACCATCTACACTTACCTGGTTCAAAATTTGAAAACCATAAAACATAAGCCAGTGCTATGGCTGAATGCCTGCTGCCTCTCCCCATATGTTGCCCAGGTTATTAATAACGTATCCTTCCTGGCCTAATTTTTAGCATTTTAAAAAATTATATAGGAGCACACCATCTATTATACACACTATTCTGTATCTTTTTTTTTTTTTTTTTCTTTTGAGACAGAGTCTTGCTCTGTTGCCCAGGCTGGAGTGCAGTGGCGCAATCTCAGCTCACTGCAATCTCTGCCTCCCAGTTCAAATGATTCTCCTGCCTCAGCCTCCCAAGTAGCTGGGACTGCAGGCATGCACCACCACACCCAGCTAATTTTTATATTTTTAGTAGAGACAGGGTTTCACCATGTTGGCCAGGCTGGTCTTGAACTCCTGATCTCAAGTGATCTGCCTGCCTTGGCCTCCCAAAGTACTGGGATTACAAGCATGAGCCCTCGAACCCGGCCTGTATCTTTTCTCATTTAACAGTTTATCACTTTTTCATAGCCCCTGGGACTTACATCAAAATAAGGTTATCCCTACTCTGGAACTATGAAATAATTTTCTCCTGGTTTCTGCTACAGCTTTTAGGACTCTTTTAGAAAAAAAAAAAAATGATTTATCTGAACATTAGCTTGTCATAAGACATGAAAACCAGGTTCATTGTCTTTTTTCCAGAGGCTTTCCAGTTGTTCCAAGAGCTTTTACTTAATTATCTATATTTTTTCCCTTGATACACAACACTGTCTTTAGCATGTACTTTGTTAATTAGGCACAGAATTCATATGCATAAATCATTAGTTTTACCATGAAGAAATAACCAGCAACTGAGAAGATAAAAGACACTAGTCATAATAATATAAAATACCTGGATTAAACTTAAAAAGATACATGAAATCTCTGTATTTTGTTATAAATTTCCCTCAATCCAAATAAATGATACACTTTACCATAGCAGCAATTGTTTGTAAGGGTTGATTTAACAACAACAAAAAAGTCACTCCACCAGATATTAAAACCTGTTGGAGGCTGGGCGTTCACGCCTGTAATCCTAGCACTTTGGGAGGCCGAGGTGGGTGGATCACCTGAGGTCAGGAGTTCAAGATCAACCTGGCCATCATGGTGAAACCTCATCTTTAAAAAAAATAAAAATAAAAAAATAAATAAAACCTGTTGGAAAGTCACAGTATTGGGAGGCCGAGGTGGGCGGATCACTTGATGTCAGGAGTTCCAGGCCATCCTGACCAATGTGGTGAAAACTGGTCTCTACTAAAAATACAAAAATTAACTGGGCATGGTGGCAGGTGCCTGTAATCCCAGCTACTCAGGAGACTGTGGCAGGAGAATCGCTTGAACCTGGGAGGCGGAGGTTTCAGTAGGCCGAGATGGCACCACCACACTCCAGCCTGGGCAGTATAGCTAGACTCCATCTCAAAAAAGGAAAAAAGAAAAAAAAATAAGTCACAGTAATAAAAATGGCAATGCCATAAAAAAGACCCATTCAAAAGACTAAAAAGGTCAGAGACAGACATGTGAATAAGTGAAAACTTAACCATGTGCTGAAGGAAGCCTCACAAACTTGGAAATAGATGGGTAGTGTGACTGCAAAAGAAAATGTGGACAAATTTAACTTCATAAAAATTAGCCAAAGGCACTCCCCAAAAAGTCAAAAGGCAATCTTTTGCAACAAAAGACAGAAAAAAAAATTAATTGTAAAACACATTCTTATAAGTAAATACGAAAAAAGAACCCAAAGAAAAAGAAAAAATATAAGATGACCACTCCTATAGAAAGAAAATAAATGGCTGATCAACTTGGGAAAAGGATTTTCTATCTCACTTTTATTTAGGAAAATGCTCATTAAAGCCAGGCGCAGTGGCTCACGCCTGTAATCCCAGCACTTTGAGAGGCCAAGGCGGGCACATCACAAGATCAGGAGTTCAAGACCAGCGTGACCAGCATGGTGAAACCGCGTCTCTACTAAAAATACAAAAAAATAGCAGTGTGGTGGCACACATCTGTAATCCTAGCTACTCAGGAGGCTGAGGCAGGAGACCTGCTTGAACCCAGGAGGTGGAGGTTGCAGTGAGCTGAGATTGAGCCATTGCACTCCAGCCTGGGTGACAGAGTGAGACTCCATGTCAAAAAAAAAAAAAAAAAAAAAAGCTCATTAAAAGATGAAATACAAAGATTGACAAAAATTTAAAATTTAATGATATAATAGTACTATTGGCAAATTTGTGGGAAAGCTTGTGCCATCAAACTCAGCTAATATAGGAATGGATTTGCAATCATTATTACAACTGTAGAATGCAAATGGTCTTTGATTCAGCATGATATGAGCTTACATATATGAGCAATGGTCACACGTGCCGATTGCACAGGTTTAATTTAGCAAAAGGATGAAACAAGCCAAATATACATGGATGGGGAGATGTTTAGATCAACATTCACACAATGGAATACTATACAGCTACACAAAAGGAGAAAATAAGGATCATTAGTCCTACACAATGCAGGCTGGAATCATACAGAAACTCTGGAAGGCAAATTGGCCATACCTACAATGACTGGAATTATTTACACAAGTGACTGCAGGAAAGGGATGGGCCAGATAAAACATGGAATGCCATTCAGCACTCAGAAAAAATAGCTATAAGACACATGGTTGAGTGGAAAAAACATGTTCCAAAATGTCCATATATGTAAATACCATAGGGCACAAAATATATGGAATATATAAGGAGATAGATAGATGATAGAAAGATATGTAGACAGATGGATAAACAGACAGACAGATAGATGACAAGTCAGCATCTCCACAGGCCCCCTTGGAGAAAGGGAGGGGATTAGGTGGGGTGGCAGGAATGTCAAGGATAACCCTTGTCTTCTCTGCAATGTCTCATTGAGTGCAAGAAGAACCCGTTCTCATCATTGTTTGTGTAATTCAAAACTCATTTTCCATGTGGCATATATACAAAACGAATGCTATTCAGCCTTAAAACAGAATAAAATCCATTTGTGATAACAAGGAAGAACCTGAAGGACATTATGCTAAGTGAAATGAGCCAGGCAAATAGAAGGCAAATAGTACGCAACCTTACTTGCCTGTGAGATCTGAAATAGTTAACACACAAATCTTAGAAACAGAGAACAGAATGGTAATTACCAGAGGAGGGAGGAAGAAAGAACAGAAAGATGTTGGTCAAAGGGTACAAGTTTCTGTTAGACAGGAGGAATAAGTTTTGAGATCTATTGCATGCATGGTGACTACAGTTAATAATATAATTCAAAATTGCTAAGAGTAAATTTCAAGGCTGGGCGCGGTGGCTCAAGCTTGTAATCCCCAGCACTTTGGGAGGCCGAGGCGGGTGGATCACGAGGTCAAGAGATCGAGACCATCCTGGTCAACATGGTGAAACCCCGTCTCTACTAAAAATACAAAAACATTAGCTGGGCATGGTGGCGCGTGCCTGTAATCCCAGCTACTGAGGAGGTTGAGGCAGGAGAATTGCCCGAACCCAGGAGGCGGAGGTTGCGGTGAGCCGAGATCGCACCATTGCACTCCAGCCTGGGTATCAAGAGTGAAACTCCGTCTCAAAAAAAAAAAAAAAGAAAAAAGAAAAAAAGAGTAAATTTCAAGTGCTCTCACCATAAATATGATGAGTATGTGAGATGATGTGTATGTTTACTAGAATGACTTAATCATTCCACATTGTATACATATAACATCACATTGTACCCCATAAATATATATAATTAACATTTGTGAATTAAAAGTAAAAATAAACTTATTTTCCAAAACTCATAATTTGAGAAAAAGGAAAGATCTTGGCTGGGTGTGGTGGCTCATGCTTGTAATCCCAGCACTTTGGGAGGCTGAGGCAGGTGGATCATGAGGTCAGGAGTTCGAGACCAGCCTGGCCAACACAGTGGAACCCCATCTCCACTAAAAATATAAAAATTAGCTGGGCGTGGTGACAGGCCCCTGTAATCCCACCTACTCGGGAGGCTGATTCAGAAGAATCGCTTGAACGAGGCAGAAGTTGCAGTGAGCCGGATTGCGCCACTGCACTCCAGCCTAGGCAACAGAGCTAGACTCCATCTCAAAAAAAAAAAAAAAGAAAAGAAAAGAAAAGATCTCAAAAGATATATTGTTAACGTGCAGATCTGTGTCACTTTATTTCCTTTTATTTCAGTAGCATTTGGGGTACAAGTGGTTTGGTTACATGGATGAATTCTATAGTGGTGAATTCTGAGGTTTTAGTGCATCCATCACCTGAGCAGTGTATCCTATTCCCAATATGTAGTCTTTTCTCTCTTACCCACCTCCCAGCCTCGCTCCCGGAGTCTCGAAAGCTCATTATATCACTCTGTATGTATCTGTGTCCTCATAGCTTCACTCCCACTTACAGGTGAAAACATGGTATTTGGTTTTCCATTCCTGAGCTACTTCACTTAGAATAATGCCCTCTATCCCCATCCAAGTTGCTGCACAAGACATTATTTCATTCCTTTTTATGGCTAAGTAGTTCCATGGTATATTTATGCCATGTTTTCTTTATGCACTCATTGGTCGATGGGCACTTAGATTGGTTCCATATCTTTACAAATGTGAATTGTACTACTATAAGCATGCATATGCATGTGTCTTTTTCATACGCTGACTTCTTTTCCTTTGGGTGGATACCTAGTAGTGAGATTGCTGGATGGAATGGTAGATCTACTTTTAGTTCTCTAAGGAATCTCCTTACTGCTTTCCACAGAGGTTGTGTAATTTACATTCCCACTGGCAGTGTATGAGCATTCACTTTTTACCACATCCACACCAGCATCTATTGTTTTTTAACTTTTTAATTATGGCCATTTTTATAGAAATAAGGTGGTGTCTCATTGTGGTTTTAATTTGCATTTCCCTGATGATTAGTGATGTTGAGCATTTTTTTCATATGTTTTCTGGCTGTTCATGTATCTTCTTTTTAGAATTGTCTATTGGTGTCCTCTAGCCACTTTTTGATTGAATTGTTTTTTTCTTGCTGATTTGTTTGAGTTCCTTGTAGATTGTGAATACTAGCCCTTTGTCAGATGCATAGTTCACAGATATTTTCCCCCACTCTGTAGGTTGTCTGTTTACTCTGCTATTACTATATATCTACATATATATATACATGCTGAGCAGAAACTTTTTAGTTTCATTAAGTCCCACTGATTTATTTTTGTTTTAGTTGTGTTTGCTTTTTATGGTGTTAGTCATGAATTCTTGGCCTAGGCCAACGTCCAGAGGAGTTTTTCAAGGTTATCTTATAGAATATTTATGGTTTGATGTCTTAGAGTTAAGTCTTTGATTTTTGTACAAGGTGAGAGATGGAAATCCAGTTTTATTTTTCTACATGTGGCTATCCAGTTTTCCCAGCACCATTTGTTGAATAGGTGTCCTTTCCCCAATTTATGTTTTTGTATGCTTTGTCAAAGATCAGTTGGCTGTAAATATTTGGGTTTATTTCTGGGTCCTCTATTCTGTTCCATTGGTCTAAGTGCCTACTTTTATGCCAGTACCATGCTGTTTTGGTAACTGTAGCCTTGTAATATAATTTGAAGTCAGGTAATGTGATGCCTACATATTTTTTCTTTTTGCTTGGTATTGCTTTGGCTACACAGGCTCTTTTTTGGTTCCATATGAATTTCAGAATTGCTTTTCCTAGTTCTGTGAAAAATAAAGCATTTTAATAGGCACTGCATTAAATCTGTAGATTGCTTTGTACAGCATGATCATTTTCACATTATTGATTCCTTAAATCCATGAACATGGGATGTGTTTCCATTGGTTTGTGTCATCTATGGTTTCATCCAGCACTGTTTTGTAGTTCTCCTTGTAGAAACCTTTAACCTCCTTGGTTAAGTATATTCTTAGGTTTTTGTTTTTTTTTCTTTTGACAACTGTTTTTGTTTTGTTCTGTTTTTTGTTTTTTGCCGTTGTGAGAGTCAGAGGGTGGTTCACAGGTCATTGGGGTAATGTTTCAGAGGTGAGTATAACTGTCTCTACCTCACAGAAAAGTTTGCAAAGGGAGTGGAAAATAGCAGGTGGCAGTAAGCCTCATCCACCTCCCATGCAGTTGGCACAAGGCAGGTCTCCTGCAGTGTTCCACTAATAGCACTGGATTTAGATTCAGGCAGTCTGTGCACAGAACTCAGACCTGCCCCAGGCCAGAAGCTTTTCCCACAGAAATAGCAATGCTTTCAGGCCATGCCTTTTTGTCCCTGTCCAAGGCCAGGCACCCAGCTCCTGCACTCCTGTCTGCAGCACACTTCCTGCTTGCCCCCTGGGTTCTGGTCAAGGGAGTTCATCCCCACTTGAGTTATATCAAGAAATACAGTTGGGCACTTCATTCAACCTGTGATCCCTGCCTGAGCTAGTTGTCTGACATCCCCAAAGACCCCTGTGAGATGCAATAAGGAATGGCTTCCCTCAGTCCATGCTGGAGATTGGGAATGACTGCAAGGCACTTCCTGCTGCTGCTTCTACTTTTGTATTTCTCACCATTCCCTAAATCAGTTCAAGCCCTGGGTAGAGTTAAGGCCTTCCCCTGTGGCCTGGATATTCAGATTCCTCAGCAAAGATGTGTATCCATCCTGGAGGCAGTCTCTCCCCCTCTCACACTCTGGAGATTTACAGTTTTTCACCTGTCTCACACAGTAGGCTGCAGCCTGCGGCTTCTTTCAAAAGATCTGTAGATTCTTTTGGTTTTCCTGTTGAGTCCCTGTGTTTTTTCTTGGGAAAAGAAAGTTTGGAGAGAGATCCAAGATGGCTGATCACTAGCAGCTCGGGATTGTAGCTCCCAGTGAAAGCGCAGAGAACGAGAGGACGCCACACTTTCAGATCAATTTTTGTTGCTCACCCACCAGGAGATTCCCAGCGGAGGAGCCCCACGGGTCACCAGCATGACTCTTGAGGCCGGTGAGGCGGTTTTTCCGCTGCCTTGGTGCGGCGGTTCTTGGTGCAGAGTCAGAAAAGCACCATCGATCTTAACGCCACTGTTTTGGCCAGCGCAGTGGGTTGCTCAGATTTTAGCGCTGGGAATCAACAAGTTGGACGTCCACTCAGAAACCCAGTTATAAAGACGGTAATTATAAAGACCACAGATGGATAAATTTATAACGAAGGGAAGAAAACAGCCTAAAAAGGCTGAGAATACCCAAACTCAGAACACCTCTCCCTCTACAGGGGATCACAGTTCCTCATCAGCAACGGAACAAGGTCTGATGGAGAACAAGTGTGTTCCATTAACAGAAGCAGTTTTCAAAAGGTGGATGATAAGAAACTTCTGTGAATTAAAAGAACTTGTTCTAACCCAATGCAAAGAAACTAAGAACTTTGTAAAAAGGTTTGATGAAATGTTAACAAAAATACACAATTTAGAGAGGAATATAAGTGAATTAATGGAGCCGAAAAACAACACCAGAACTTCGCGAACTATGCACAAGTTTTAACAGCCGAATCGATCAAGCAGAAGAAAAGATATCAGAAGTCGAAGACCAACTTAATGAAATAAAACAAGATGACAAGATTAGAGAAAAAAGGATAAAAAGGAACGAGCAAAGTCTCCCAGAAATATGGGACTATGTGAAAAGACCTAATTTACGCTTGATAGGTGTACCTGAATGTGACCAAGAGAATCAATCCAAGCTGGAAAATATGCTTCAGGACATTATTCAGGAAAACTTTCCCAACCTAGCAAGGCAGGACAATATTCAACTCCAGGTAATACAGAGAACACCACAAAGATATTCCTCAAGAAGACCAACCTCAAGGCACATAATCGCCAGATTCACCAGGGTTGAAATGAAGGAGAAAATATTGAGGGCAGCCAGAGAGAAAGGTCAGGTTACCCATAAAGGGAAGCCTGTCAGACTCACAGGAGATCTCTCAGCAGAAACCATACGAGCTAGAAGAGAGTGGGGGCCAATATTCAACATCCTTAAAGAAAAGAACTTTCAACCCAGAATTTTACATCCAGCCAAAATAAGCTTCATAAGCAAAGGAAAAATAAAATCTTTTGTGAACAAGCAAGCACTCAGAGATTTCATCACCACCAGGCCTGCTTTACAAGAGCTTCTGAAAGAACCGCTACACATAGAAAGGAACGACCAGTATCAGCCTTTCTAAAAAATACCAAAAAGTAAACAGCATCAACATAATCAAGAATTTACATCAACTAATAGGCAAAACAGCCAGCTAACATTAAATGGCAGTGTTAAACTCACATATATTATTACTAATTCTAAATTTAAATCAACTAAATCCCCCAATCCGAAGACACAGACAGGCAAAAAAAGCCAAAACCCATTGGTATGCTGCATCCACACCCATCTCACATGCAAGGATACATAAAGACTCAAAACAAAGGGATGGAGAAAGATTTACCAAACAAATGGAGAGCAAAAATAAATAAATGAATAAAAAGCAGGAGTTGCTTTAAAGCAACAAAGATCAAAAGAAGCAAAGAAGGATATTACATAATGATAAAAGGATCAATGCAACAAGAAGAGCTAAAGATCCTAAATATATATGCACCCAATACAGGAATACCCAGATATATAAGACTTATCAAGAGACTTAGACTCCTACACAATAATAGTGGGAGACTTCAACATCAATATTAGACAGATCAATGAGACAGAAAATTAACAACAATATCCAGGATTTGAACTCAGATCTGGAACAAGTAAACTTAATTAACATTTATAGAACTCTCCACTTTAAATACACAAAATATGCACTCTTACTAGTACCACATCACATTGAAACCTATTTACAGGTTTCAATGAAATATTGGTTGGCTGCTTGTTAGTTATTTTCTTCCCTCATTTTTTTTTCATGTCTCTATTATTAAGCACAATTATAGGCATACCCATTTTTAGACTGCATTCTAACCCGGGCAATAAAGCAGCACCCCCGTTCTCTCTCCCTCTTCCTCTCCTTCATTCTAAAAAAAAAAAAAAAATTAAATTGGTCAATATATGCACATGGTGAAAAATTAAAAAAAAAAAAAAAGAAAGAAAGTTCACAGTGTGAATCTCTACACACTATTCTGTTCTACCACATGGGAGAGGCACACTGACACTGCCTCCGATCCACCATCTTGGGAAAAAATACTGTGTCTATGTTATACACTCTTATTTGTATAGAAAAAGTCTGTGTTCATATAAAGTAGACATCAGGATAGCCATTTTCTTGAGGGACACACAGTAAACCATTGATTGTAGAAACCACTAGGGTGAGACTTAAGAAGGAAGCTCGGACCCTTTTCACAAGATGGCGCCGAAAGCGAAGAAGGAAGCTCCTGCCCCTCCTAAAGCCGAAGCCAAAGCGAAGGCTTTAAAGGCCAAGAAGGCAGTGTTGAAAGGTGTCCACAGCCACAAAAAAAAGAAGATCCGCACGTCACCCACCTTCCGGCGGCCCAAGACACTGCGACTCCGGAGGCGGCCCAGATATCCTCGGGAGAGCACCCCCAGGAGAAACAAACTGGACCACTATGCTATCATCAAGTTTCCACTGACCACTGAGTCTGCCATGAAGAAGATAGAAGACAACAACACACTTGTGTTCATTGTGGATGTTAAAGCCAACAAGCACCAGATCAAACAGGCTGTGAAGAAGCTCTATGACATTGATGTGGCCAAGGTCAACACCCTGATTCGGCCTGATGGAGAGAAGAAGGCATATGTTCGACTGGCTCCTGATTACGATGCTTTGGATGTTGCCAACAAAATTGGGATCATCTAAACTGAGTCCAGCTGGCTAATTCTAAATATATGTATATCTTTTCACCATAAAAAAAAAAAAAAAAAAAAAAGAAGGAAGCTCATTTTTATACATTTTTGGACAGTTTCTTTAAAAAGTGCATAATGTTGCTTGAGGTCTTCATTTTCAAAAGCATGAAAATGTGTTGCCACCTTTTAGGACTGCTGTTCTGAGCAAAGACTTAGACGGGAGGACACTGCCTCCAAAACACCTCTCCAGTCCTTTGCCTCCTCTCCATCCCCAGCCCCTGGCCTGGCTCAGGTCTCAGAATGTCTTCACTGGGACTTCATTCTACAGCTGGTTCTCCCTCCACAGTACCCCTGAAAAGATCTTTTGGCGCCCAGATCTGACCTGTCCCTCCCCTGCTCAGCCACTTGTTATGGCTCCCCATTGCCTTTGGGTTGAAATGGAAGCCATTACCATTTTCCCACATCTTCTACAGCCAGACCCTGCTTTCACCTCCATTATTATTATCTCATCATAACTCAGTTTCTTCCTCTCTCATTATCTCTCTGTCTCCTTCTCTTCCCTGCTCTCTTTATCTTGCTCTCGCTCACTTTCCCTCCCTCTTACTTCTTTCTCCCTTTATAACCTTCTCCTTCACCCCATGCCCAGACTCCTCCTCTCTCTCTCCCACCCCTCCTTTTTGCATCTTTGCCCAGGCTGTCTCTTTGGCCTAGAGCACTACCGCATTCAAACATCTGCTGATCACCCTTCAGAGTTTCAGTTGAGCTGCTTTATTATTTCGGTTTTTTACTTTTTTAGAGATGGGTTCTTTCAATATTGTCCAGGTATATCTTTTTTTTTTCTAATGGAGTCTCACTCTGTTGCCAGGCTGTATTGCAATGGCACAATCTCCGCTGACTGCAGCCTCCACCTCCCAGGTTCAAGCAATTCTCCTGCCTCAGCCTCCGGAGTAGCTGGAACTACAGGTGCGCACCACCACACCCAGGTAATTTTTGTATTTTTAGTAGAGACAGAATTTTACCATGTTGGCCAGGATGGTCTCGATCTCTTGATCTCATGATCTGCCCACCTTAGCCTTTCAAAGTGCTAGGATTATAGGTGTCAGCCACCACACCTGGCTCCTAGGTTCATCTTAAACCTGACCTCAAGTGACCCTCCCACTTCAGCCTCCTTAGTACTTGGTATCACCGGCATCAGCCACCACATCTGGCTTGAAACACTTTCCATACTGCCAGCCATGTTTCTCTTGCTCTCAACTCTGTCCTTGCCCATGTGAACTGGGAATGCCCTGCCCTGGGACTGTTCCCACTAGGCTGGGAGTACCTGGAAAACACATCCCTGGGCAGGGTTCTTTCCAGGTCTCCAGAGCACAGAAAGGTGCCGGGAACAGAAGTGGCATTGGAAAGGCATGTGGAAGAGTTGGCTGAACGAAGACTGGATGGATGAATGATGCAGGTGTCCTAGACAAAAGATAGATGACTTTTACCCCCAGGTCTCTCCTACAAATCCCTGGACTGGACTGGAGGGTAGGAAATAAGGAATAGAAGAGCAAACATTCAGAAGTAAAGATGCTTGAAACAAATGATAATTCACACAAAAGAAAGGAGTGAAAGGAAAATTCACTGACTGAATGTGTCTAGGTGTCACCATCTGCTTTCATATATTGTCACCAAATCTCTCAGCAGGCTAGGTCTTTCTGTCCCAAAAGCCTGCAAACATTCCCCTGCTAGCCAGGCTGGATACCAGGTTCTGCCTCTGGGCTCTGCTCCTAGTGCTAGTAAGCAATAATGGAAGAATTGACAAAAACAACTCCCCCCTCCTCACCTGAGCAAACACCCAAGAAGTGAAGACGTTTGAAAAAAAAGCATATTTCTGGGAGAAAAGAGAGTGGAGGGGAAGTTCATTTGCTGAACACATGCTAAGTGGCATTATCTGTCCTCACATATTGTCACCAATTCTCTCAGCATTCCTGCCCTTTCGGTCCTAAAGTCCTGCAACCTTTCCCCTGACAGTTGGGCTGTGTATCAAGCCCTGCCTGTGGTCCTCTGTTCCTATACCCACTAAGCAATAGTGGCAGAATCAACAAAAACAACTCCTCTTCCCCTCCCCACCTGGAGAGCAGAGCCAATGAGAGGAGCTCAGGAACAGCCACCAGCACCTGCACTCACCATTCAATCTCTTTAGGCTCACGGTCCTTCAGAAGCTCTTGCACCTCCTGCCGGCAGCGCTCCTGGTATTCTGGGTGCCTTGCGAGGTTGTACAGGACCCAGGAGAGGCCACTGGCCGTGGTGTCATGGCCTGAGGGGAAGCAAGGCAGGCTTGGGTCTCCAGGCTGCTTCAGCAGCAGAGGGTGGACAGCGCCCACATATTGAGACCCTCAGGAGGATGGAGGGAGGGGGAAGATGGGCAGCATGGAGTGATCCACGGTCCACCCACCAGGTTCCTGAGACGGAGGAACCTCTGTCTCCACTGTAGTCCCACACTGGGACCCTCACCTGCAAACATGAAGGTGTCAGCCTCTGCTCTTATATCCTCATCTGACAATGGCTTCCCATTTTCATCCTGAAGAGAAAGTAAGACACACACACACACACACATACACACACATTATACTGTCTCTGAGACCCCCGAGTCTAACCTAAGACAATCTCTGACGATCTGATCTTCCGGAAACTCAAACCCACTCTGCACTTCTAGATCTCTCCTGGTCACCATCACCAGAGCCCCGACTCCAAGGGCTTCCCCCCAGCTCCTTTGCCTCCTCTTTGATCCCTGGCGGCAGGAATTGATGGCTCTTGAATACTTTCATATTTCTGCATAATGCAGACTTTCAGAGAAAAAGATACTGGCAACCTAGGGTACAGGATGTTTAAATGGCAATTTGCCTTTGAGTTTAGAAATTATGTATTGCTCCAAAGATACTTGCTCACATTCTAGAGTGGCAAACTCAGAGAATCTTATCTTTCCAGAAGATGTTTGGGTTACAAAACTGTAGAAATTGCCATCTCACTGGAGAGGAGTAGTTTATACTCCAGAACAAAGCGTTCTCTCTCTCTCTCTGTCTCTCTTGCTCACTCTGTCTCTCTCTCTCTCTTTCTGTCTGTCTCTCTCTCTCTCTGTAAGAAAGAAGGAGTGTTAACAGCTAGCTGTCCTACATAAGCTATAAGACTCAGAATGTAGCAGCCTCTCTCCTATGGTGCAAATTCTTGTGCATTTACAGGTAAAAACACTGTGTTGCCCTGGGAATGGGGAGCCAGCTCTACGGTCCTACTCCACCTGCTGTTATTGCTGTAAATAGCTAATGGGCTGCTGTGGTCCAGTGCTTTGGTGCACCTGTCATCATAGATAGAGACAAAGACATAGACATACAGGTATACATAAAACTGTGGAAGACTAACTTACTAACTTGTAAGTTGAGTAAAATCTTAGGCTCTTCACAGTTTCAGAATTAGCAGTCCCTGCAGGCCGCATTCAACAGAGTCATCTCTAAAACCTATCTGTGACCTTCACCTTCTCAAGCATCTCCATGGTTCCCAGTGCCCTTTGGATCAAGTCCAATTTATTTCATCCGACATTTGACATCAAGCTTCATTCTATCACTTTAATTCTGATCGTAGAGAAACCCACCTTGCTCAGCAGAAGCACATCAATGAAATCCAAAGTCTTGGACTTGGCTTTGTCTTTGAGGAAGTCATCAATATCCTGAGTGGGGAGGGTGCGGCGCCGCTCCTGGATGACAGCGTCTGTGAAGTCGTGCACCAGGCGGCAGGCCTTGCGGAAGCGCCGCCCATCGTGGGTGAGGTAATACAGAAAGTCCATGTGCTGGAGGAGATGCTGGGTCCTTTTTTCTACAAGGGCACTGAGCTCCAAGATGGTGGCAATATATTCACTGGACCTCCTGCAGGCCGAGGATGGAAAGGGAGGGAACAGTTGAACATATGCAAAGCTTTAGGAACTCCAGCAGCCAGGAGCTACCACCTAGCAGGAAACTGAGTATCTAGAAACAGATAGTCCTAGAGATACAGAGGGTATCAGTCATGAGATTGACTCTCCAGACTCTTCCCTCCCTGCACCCTCTTTCTGAGAGCTGTCTTCATGCACCAAAGCACCCAGAGCATAGGTTGGACACCACGTTTCTCTCTGTCTCCCAAACAGTGTCCAGTACTGATCATTCTCCAACACTGTCCACACAACTCAGACTTCGTCTCCTTCCAATTCATCCCTGCTCCAGCCCCACCATAACCAACTCTCTCTCTGTCCCTCTCTCCGTCGCCCCCCCACCTTCCACCCTATAATCCCAGCACTTTGGGAAGCCAAGGCAGGCAGATCACCTGAGGTCAGGAGTTCAAGACCAGCCTGGCCAACATGGCGAACCCCCTCTCTACTAAACATACAGAAATTAGCCAGGTGTGGTGGTGGGTTGTCAGTTTCCCACACAGCTCAGCTCTCACTTTGTAGTTCCATCATCAGCTGAAACTACAAAAGCTCTCTGGAAATCTCTTGATAAACTTCATACCACTGCTCCTGATTTTCAGTGTCCTAAATATCTAACTCTGCCTACTTCCACAACCTCATTTCTCCTGTCTGTTGCACATGCTCGGCTCATCCTAACCTTCTTGCTGTTACTCAAACATTTCCACCCACCTGGAAAGACAACACTTTCTCGCTTTCTTGACCTTCAAAGCCCAGCTGTGATACAAATCCTCTCAAAAGGTACTTCTGGTTACTTTGCTCATTCCTCCCTCCCCAGCTTACTCCCTTTGGTCCATGGACTCCCATCCCAGGCCCTGGGAAGGAACTCACTCCTGACAATGGCTGTCAAAGCTGAAGATGCATTTCTGCAGACTGTCCAAGGTCATGAGGCTGATGTGCTCAAACATGTTCAGACGACTGCTGCCCTCTGAGGCCAGGCGCTGCCACTTGTCCTGGCCAGAGAAGGGAAGACAGCTAGAGCCAGACCCTGCATTCTTGGTGCCCCTCCCCAGCCCCAAACATCAGAATGGGCTCCCGACAACCAACCTCCTGGTCCTCTGCCCCAGAAACCCATTGCCAACGAGGACCAGACTTGGATGGGAGCAGAAGCTGTTGGTATTAGGAGACGAAGACCCATGGCTGGGAGTCAAGAGAGCTGCATTCAAGTCTCAGCTCTGCCTCCTATGCCCTGTGTGCCCTTGGTCAGCCTATTGCCCTCCTCTAGGTCCCACCTGTCAAATATTCAATAACAGTGACAACAGTCTGCTTTGGGGCCAGATAAACCAGGATAGAATCTCTGCTCCACCACTCCTAGCTCACTTATTAACTGGTTGACCTCTGTCCAGCTCCCTAATCTCTCTGACCCTCAGTTCATCATCTGCATTAGGGCAAAAATAATCAGAGCCTCACAAGGTTATTAAAATTAAAGTAGACAACATATATCCTGGCATTGGGACATGGCGTTTTTTCAGGCATATGGTGAGTGCCCAGTAAATGTTCGCTTTATTCATCTCCATTGTGATAAATGCACTTAAAAAATATCCCTGTGTTGGAAGAGGCACTCCTTCATCAGCCCTGAGCATCCTTGCTGGGTATGCCACCAGTGCAAGACCGTGATGTTCTTACTTGAGCCATGTCTCAGAGTTGTGTTTGCAGAGAACAACCTGGAGAGATAAGGCAATGACTCCCCCTGGATTAATATCAGGCTTGTTTCTGCTGCTATTAAAGTGGATTCCCTAAGCCTAGTGCCTGTTGTGTGCCATGCAGTGTAGTGCATGAGCAGGCTGCTATAGAGGCCCATCAGTGTCCCCCATGGAATTTAGGTTGACTCAGAAAAAGGATACAAACCAACAAGAAGTACATGTTGCCTATTGTGCCATGAGTAATCAACTACCCTCTGTCTCTGACCCAGGAGTCTTGTGTCTTCTATTAGAATGCATGAAACAGTAACAATCTAACTTGTCAGCTTGCAAATTTAAAAACCAACCTGGACACTTCACAAAATCCTGACCCCTCCAGTTCTTCACTTCTCCTTGTATTTACACCCTTTGCATAGTAATTTTTCAGCAACTCCCATTAAGAGATGGATTCTGTTTTACGCCCCTGTGAGTCTGTGCTGGACTTCTGACTTTCTTTGGCCAATACAATGTGGTGAAAATGATGATATAATAACTCTAATAGACCTAAGGCTGCTTGAACTTTGAAACAGTGCAGAGACACTGTCCACAGACATTGCAGCCTCCTCACAGTTTCTCAGAAGCCAGTCTCTGCCATGTGAACGATAGGGTGCCTTCTGGAGGCAGAGAATCACATGGGGAAAAGTCCACGTGTCACAGCTGAGGCCATCCTAGATCAGCCTGAAGCTAGTGAAGCCCCAAACTGTGAATGAACTGAGCCAGGATGAGCAAAGCTGCCGACCTGATCCACAGCAGCTCGTGTACCAACAGTGATCCCTTCCACATCCAGAAGAACTGGCCAACTGTCTCACAGACTCGTTAGCAATCGTAAACCCTTATTGCTCTAAGCCAGTGAGTTTTCAAGTGGTTTGTAATCACCAAAGACGATTATGCAACCTTCATCTTTACTCTCTTGCATTTACATGGCTTCCGTGAGAAAAACACAGAAACTGACACCTTCTGACTATCTGCTATGTGCTAGGGACATGACTCTTGCATTATCTTACCACCTTTTAAGTAGAGATTATTATTCCTGTTTTGCAGACGAGGAAACCAAGGCTCAGAGAGGAACAGCAATGTCTCAATGCCACCCAGCAGAGCCAAAATTCAGAGCAGATCTGTCCGTGGTCCCTCCACCCCAAGACTCCAGCTGGGACCCAGGGTTCAAGGGACTCACGAGCATGATGTTCACACTGTCATTGAAGATCTTTACATAGGGTTTCAGGATGTTGAAGTGGAAGGCGGGTGTCAGCATCCGACGGCGGTGGCTCCACTTGTCAGCAGCAGTCAGCAGTATCCCGTCTCCTAGCAGGGTAGCCAAGGACAGTGGGCAAAAGCAGCACCTTCCCCAGCCCCAACAAGGTCGTCCCCAGCCCCTTTCACCTGCAGGCACTCACCCAGCCAGGGCTTCAGGAACCTGATGAAGAGCTCATCCTTGGGCGCAATGGCAGCTGGTATGAATAAGGACCATCAGAGGCCATGTAGAGAGCAAGAGAGGAAGTTCAGGCATAGGGGGAGGCTCCCTATCAGCATTTTACCCACTCCATGCCCAGGATAGCAGGAAGGGGACCGAGGGCAGAGGAAGAAGGGAGGATAGAGGAAGAAGGACCAGTCCAGGCCACAGCAGCACAGTAAAGCAATGACATAAGCTAACAGGGCATAGCACACCCCAGCACACCCTGACATGTCTCCTACAGGGCCTAGCATGTGCAACACCCGAGCACAGCTCCACACTCTACAAAATACCTTGAAAGGGGCCTTTAAACACCTTTAAAGGGACATGTCTGCCCCAGTACTCTCTATCATCTCCTGACATGGACCTGGGACCTGGGCCATGTCCCCAACATAAGTTAGCATGCTGTGACATGACACAACACACATGGTCCCTAAACGATACATCGTCCAACATGGACCTGAGGTAGTCTGACATGACCTCACAGACAGGCCCCAGGTGGGATTTAAATATGATTTCTTAAATGTCCTGGACATGTCCCAGGTATAACCAAGACTTTTCTTGAAGGGTGATTGGAATGGATTCTGAGATCTGGCTCAGGAAGACTAAAATCCTAACTCTGACAATTCCAAAGGGACCCTGGGTCCCAGACCTTGGACAAGCCACAAACATGGCCACGACATGACAAGAAAAAGAAAAGACAATTTCAAGTCACAGGTCAGAGAAGAAGCAGAAAGTCTGGGGCATGCCCCAAGTGTCCTTGCCCACAGCTGAGCCACACACATGACGACCTCTCCATATGATCCCGGGTAAAACATGCCAGATATAGCCAGGTATAATATAGAACTCATAGGCTATTTGTAGGACCCCCTTGGGGAAAGGTGAGCTTTCTGACAAGAACTGAGCTACTGGGACCCATAGTTGACACCATAAAAAAAGAGCTGCCTTAAAAGGAAAAGTGATGCAGAAACATGGTGAAATTAAGAAAAGGAAACAGATTCCTGATGATGTTCATTGACACCTGGATCCAGCCATGCCTGAAGACCACCCTGCCTTGACTTTACACTCCTTTGATTCTCTTTATTTGCTTAGAGCACATGAAGTTGAGTTTCCATCACTCACAACTGAGAGAGACTTCAGCAGCCAGAGAGTGTTGGTGACTTGCACAGTGACTAAGCATTCTGGGGTCAGAGCCATAGTTTCTGTGGGATGCTGCCCCCTCCTCTGCTCATCCTGGTCTGTCCAAGGGGGAGAAGAACAGAGAGCAAGGGGAGATCAACCAGCTTGTGTGGGATCTCCCATCGGAGATTCCTAAAACCTGTAGGAGAGCAGTAAACTTGGTGTGGACGAGTGTCAGGATGAAGTGGAAGGAACTGACCTATCATAGGTGGACGTCACATAAACAGCAGCCCAGATTCTCCACCAGCCACAAGTCCTCCTACCGCTCTGGGCTGAGGGCTGGACAAGGCTGATGTCAGGACTGGAGGGGCCCCCAAATACCAATGATGCCCACTGCATCATCCTGCCCCACACTTCAAAAACTCCTACTCCTGAGTCCAGACCCAGCTCCAACAACTCCTCCAGGAAGCCTTCCAGCCTGCCCCAGCAGACGCCCAGTTCTCCTCTGGGTTGTCACACCCATCTCTGTCTTGCCCACTCCTGACCCAAGGAAGCTAAAACTCTTCCTCTCTAGACCCATCTCCTCAAGCATGGGCTTTCCTTCAAGAAAGGGCTTTGGATTGAGGCCTCTTGGAGTTCCAGTGGTGCCCAGGACACCAAGACAGGGAGCAAATGGCAATGGAGGGAGAAGACATTGAGATGGAAGTCTCAATGGGGGGACTGGGTACTCAAGGAGGGGCCTGGGTACTGAAGGGACCACACAGAAGCTTAGCCTGGCACCCACCACCACAGGCTGTGCATGGGTACCTGAGGCATTGGTGATAGACCGGATGATGTCAGGGTGGCATAAAACGACGAAGGGGATGACGGGACCCAGCCATATCCTAAAGCCTGGGGAGTAGGTGGCCGATAACTGGGTCAAGTTCTTCAGGCCCTCCTCTGTAGGACCGATCTGAAAGCAAGTCAGGGAATGTCACTTCCTGTGATGGTTAAATCTAGGCTAAGGGATGTCCAGATAGCCAGTCACACATTATTGCCGTGTGTGTTTGTGAGGGTATTTCAGGAGAGAATAGCATTTGAGGGTACACTGAGGAAGGAAGTAGTAGGTAGAGAAAAGTGAGTGAGTGGCAAGAGGAATGAGTGACTGGGGAGGGGAGTGAGCAGGGAGGGGAGATGAATGAGCAGGGAGGGGAGTGAGCGGGCGGGGAGGGGAATGAGCGAGCAGGGAGGGGAGTGAGCGGGCGGGGAGGGGAATGAGCGGGCGGGGACGGGAATCAGTGGGCGGGGAGGGGAGTGAGCGGGTGGGGAGAGGAATGAGCGGGCGGGGAAGGGAATCAGTGGGTGGGGAGTGGAGTGAGCGGGCGGGGAGGGGAGTGAGTGAGCTGCCCCTCTCGCTCCTCTGCCGTCCCACTCCTCAGCCACCCTCATTACTCAGCTCCCTGAGCCCCATTCCTGCCACTCTGGAAGTCCATCCACCCTCAGACCCCAGACCCATTTTGCCTCCACACTCACCAGGCCCAGGTGACCCAGGAACCAGTTCCGTATTGGGGGTTGTGGGAAACACTGGAGCCGGCGGCAGTTGTCGTAGAAGGTGTAGGTCCAGGACAGGACGCGGGCCAGCAGCCAAGAGACCCCGACCAGCAGCAGGAGCAGCCAAGGGGACGCTACCACGGGCCCGAGGCTCAGCCAGGACAGGCTCAGCAGTGACATCCTGCAGGGGGATGGGATGGAGGGTGAGGTCCTGAGGCCCAGGGAAGAGCTGGGGTAGCTAAGGGGACAGCAGAGAGGAGCCAGGTCAGGAAATGCAGGAGGCAGGGCAGGGAGGGCTCAGGGATGGGTAAACAAGGGCTGAGATCTAAAGTCCAGAAAGGCCCAACCGAAACCAACAACCAAGCGGCCTCCAGTGACCTGGTAACCACACAGAAAGGGAAAGAGGCAGGAGCTGATTAGAGTCCAGGAAGGCCCACCCTGAATCCTTAGGCTTTTGCTAGGAATCCAGTTACCAAGAAACCACCACTCTCTCAGGCCCGCAGCCTACAGTCACCCAGCCTTGGGTGGTGCCCCTCCCCATCCCAGGCCAGGACCCTCCAGTCCCACCAGCTCCAGCCTGGCACCTTCTGTCAGGAGCAGCTTGTTCCACACAGCCTCCTCTCCTCTTCTGCTGGAAAGTCTTTGCCTCTGGCCTCTGATCTAGGGAAGGCCCTGGGAAGCTGGGCTGGGCTGGGCCAGCCAATCCCCACAGCCTGGGTGTGTCTTCCGTGCCCAGGCAGCCACCCAAACCCTGGGGTTGGGCCAGCTGGGTGCAGATGGACCCGCTCAGTGTGCCCCAGCACGAGCACTGAATTCTCAGGTCTCAGCACCTTCCTGGCAGTTTGGAGGAGAAGTTGGGGTGTGGTTAAAGGAGACTCTGAACCCTAAGTTTACAGCCACCCTGCCCTTCCACAAGGGTGTTCAGATAAAAGCATGAACTTATGAGGGTTCGCAGCCAGCTGAGCTGGGCCAGGCAGACCTCTGTCCCAGATCATCCGGGTTCCTCTCCAAATATGGGCGGGGAGCATGTCAGGCACCGTTTCTTGGTGCAGACTTAGGAGGTTCAGAGACAGAAGCGTCTGACCTCTGACTTCACAGCCTGGCAAGAGTTCAAGCCCTGCCTCCAGGCAGCCCAGGGCCTGAGTTGAGAACTGACTGCTGGAAGCAGGAACAAAGAATCCAGCCCCAGCCCCACTGAGGATTACCCGGGTCAGATTCTGGTGATGAAGAGCCCAGCTGGAGGAGCAAACCCAGAGGCGGCTCAGCTTAGGAGGCCAGAGCAGAGGCACAGAGGATGAGGCTGAGAGGGACCGGATGGGGTCCAGGCAGGGGAGGGCAGAGCGAGGGGCCCTGAGTGGAGTCCTTGTTCTGCCCTGTCCTTGCTTTGACTGTGGGCAGTGCGGCCCTCCTGGGCTCAGGCTCCCCATCTGGGAAATGGGATGTCACATGAGGCCTTAGGGGGTGACAGAAGAAGGCTCTTAAGAAGAGGGAGCACCAAAAAGAGGGGCTGAAGGGAAGGGAATGGCAACTAGCACTTGAGCTGCTGCGTGCCTGTCTCTGTGCAAAAGACTGTATGGAAAGTACTAATGTGTGTATCTACTGTGTGCCAGTCTCACTATATAAAGTGTACCTACTGTGTAGCAGGTACTCTACTGAATTCTGTCTACTATGTGCCAGGCGCACCACATGAAGTCCACCTACTAGGTGCAGCATGCTCTACATAATGTAAGCTTACTTTTTGCAGAGTACTTTATATAAAGCATGCCTACTCTGTGCCACATGCCGTATGTAAGGCATACCTACTGTATGTCAGGTGCTGTACATTGAGCATGTCTACTGTGTACCTGGTGACCTACATAAAGCACACCTACTCTGTGTCAAGTATTGTACATAAATCTGGTCTACTGTGTGCTGGCTACTCTGCATGTAGTGTACCTACTGTGTGCCAGGTGCTCCAGATAAAGAGTGTCCACTGTATGCTGATTGCCTTTCACAAATCCTGTATCTTGAGTCCCTGGCCCTTTATATAAGCCATACCTGCTGTGTGCCAGGTGCTCTAAATAAAGCACACCTACTGTGTGCCAGATGTTCTACATAAGATGCTTCTCCTGTGTGTTGAGCGCTCTACATAAAGCAAAACTACTCTGGCAGCATACTTCACATAAAGCACACATATTATGTGCCAGGTACACTATTTAAAGTGTGCCAAATATGCTACATGAAGAGTACCTACTGTGTGCCAGGTATGTCACATAAAGTGTACCTACTATGCGATAGGCACTCCACATAAAATACACCTACTGTGTGCCAGGTGTTCTACATAAAGTGCACCTACTATGTGCCAGTGTGCCAGGTGTTCTACATAAAGTGCACCTACTATGTGCCAGGTGCTTTACATAAAGTGCACCTACTGTGTGCCAGGTGCTGTACGTAAACTGCACCTGCTTGTAACAGATGCTCACCTGCATCACAATGCCCAAAGCTGTCCCAGCACCCTCTCATCAGCTCTCTAGGCCAGAACCCTGGGGATTGTTGAAGAGACCGGAGTGATGGCATCCAGAGGAGGGAAGATGTCCATTTAACCTGAAAGCAAACTGAGTCTCAGAGTGGGCAAGCCTCTAGCCCAAGTTGCAGAGCTTGCAGCAACTCAGGTCCGTAAGAGCCTCAAGTCCAAATCATTTTCCTTTGCCATGCTGCCTTACCCCTATTCATTAGGGTCAATGCCGTATTAATACTGGGACATTTATAATGAAAGAATCTCAGGTAATGTGGCCCAGAGGAGAAATATCTGGAGGCCATTGGATCAGCACCTGGCTTCTCCTCCCACACCCAGGATGCTCCGTCCAACAGAGCCAGGGCTCCCCTCCTGGCCCTCCTTGGATCCTGTCCAGAATTGCCCTGTGGGGTGGACTTGGGAGAGGGGGGTCTTGAAGGATGGGGCTCCTAGCAGAGCTGCTGAGCAGGACGGTGGGGAAGACAGTGCTTCTGACACTGGCCAGGTTTTGGTGAGCCCCTAGTCCTCCCCCACCCTACTATCACTGCCAGCTCAATCAGCCAGGGAATTCAGGCTGCTGGCCCTACAGCCTCAGTGAGGTTGGGTGTCCGCCAAAATCCCCACACCCTCTGCAAGGACAGACCTCACCTGCTGGCGGTTCCATCCCTGTTAGGCTCAGGGAGCAAAACCAGAGCTTGATGAACAGGCAGGGTCCTAGGGACACAGAAGAAAGCTCCTCCGGTGGCTAGCATGGCTCAGCTCACTGCAGACCTCCTGTGTGCCTGGGATGGGCAGGCAGCCTGGAGCAGGAATGGCGGCCATCGACATTGCCAACATGAGTCGTGGAGCCTGTTTTAAGTCTTGTAAGTATATTGACCATTTTATCATTTTACAAATGAGAAATCAAGTCTGGAAAATATTTAAGTGACTACCCACAGTTACACAGCTGGTGGAGCTAGGCCGTGCACCCAGATCACCCAGCCAGCCTCACATTGTGCCCCCCTCACCACTGGGCTGTGCGCCTTCACGTCTGTAAATGGGCGTTTCCGCAGTACCATTTCACAAGGTTGTCATAATAACTAAAACAGACGATGACTGCAAAATGACATTTCAGGGATAACAAGAAGGGAGCTTGGGGGAAGTTCATTTACTAAACATGTGTTAAGTGGCATCATCTCCCCTCACACACTGTCACCAATTCTCTCAGCAGGGCAGATCTTCTCTGTCCAAACAGCCTGCAACTTTTCCCCTGATAGCCAGACTGGTATTATACCCTGCATGTTGTCCTCCGTTCCTTCCAACTAAGCAGTGGTGGCAGAACACCTCCCCCCGCCACCTGCGGAGCAGAGCCATCGACGTTGCCAACATGAGTCGTGGAGCTAAGAAACAGTCACCAACACCGTGCTGTTGCCTTTCCCCCGGACTGGAGTGCAATGGCACGATCTCGGCTCACTGCAATCTCTGCCTTCTGGGTTCCAGCAATTCTCCTGCCCCACCCTCCCAAGTATGTGAGATTACAGACGCCTGCCACCACACCCAGCTAATTTTTGTCTTTTTAGTAGAGACGGGGTTTCACCATGTTGGGCAGGCTGGTCTCGAACTCCTGACCTCAGGTGATCCACCCACCTTGGCCTCCCAAAGTGCTGGGATTACAGGTGTGAACCAGCACGCCCGGCCTGAAAATTTGTATACAGGGCTTCAGGATGTTGAAATAGAAGGTGGGCGTCAGCATCTGATGGTGGCGGCTCCACTTGTGAGCAGCACTCAGCAGGAGTCCGTCACCTGGCAGGGCAGCCAAGGGTCCTGGGCAAGGGCATCTCCCTCCCCTGACCCCCCAACGTTTTTCCCAACTCTGTTCCCACCTGCAGATACTCCCCCAGCCAGGGCTTTAGGAAGCTGTAGAAGACCTTGCCCTTTGGTACAATGGCGGCTGACATGAATGAGGACAATCAGGGGCCATGGAGGCGGTAAAGGAGGGACTTTGGGTGTGTGTGGGGAGGCTCCCAGCCAGAGGTTTCCACTTCTCCCCTCAGACCCCCACATAGCAGGAAGGGAGCCAAAGGCAGAGAAAGAAGAAAGGATGGGGGAGAAGAGAGGAGAGTAGACCAGGCTGTGGTAGCGCCGTACAGCAATGACAGCGGAACACGGCACAGCATACTTGAGTACAACTTGACGTGGCTCCAACTTAGTCTAACATGTTCTGCAACACCTGAGCATAGCTCGACACTACAGAATTCCTTTACAGGGACCTAGCCCTCCTGGCACTGTCTACCATCTCCTGACATAAACCTGGAACTTGTGACATGGCTCCAATATGTCTTAACATGTCCTGACATGGCCACAAAACACATAACAAGACCCAGCATTATACAATATGCTCTAACAAGGACTTGAGACCATCTAAAATGACCTCAGCATGTCCCATTGGCAGGCCCCAGATAGGATTTAAATATGGTCCCTTTAAGGGCCCAGATGTGGCCCAGGTCTAGTCCCAGATATTCCTCAGGCATGACTTAAATGTACCCTAAAGCCTGTCTCAGACAATACTCAAATAATGTCTTAGAACATTTATAAAGGGACCCTGAATCCCAGACGTTGGGCTCATTCCAAACATGGCCCAGGTGTGACCAGCAAGAGAAAAAGACCATCTCAAACAGCATCTCAGAAAAGAACCAGGCAGACCCCACATGACCTAAATACTCTTAGCCACAGCTGAGCTCCAGACATGACCATCTGCATATGATTCCAGGTGTAAACATACTCCAGGTGTAACCAGGACCCAGGTGTAAATATACATATGACAAGATGTTGCCATAGAGCCACATTGCCACACCGAGGTGAGCTAGAAAGGGAGGGAGGGGGCGCTTCTGAACACGGTGATCCCGCAGGGACTCCCCCAGAGGTCACCTTGGAGCAGAAAGCTAAGTGACATGAAAGATGGCCCTGGGTAGGAACCAGCCCCTGAAGCCACGCCAGGAGTATAAAAACCCAGTTCCCGGAGGGGCAATCAGATGGCCTGAAAAGTGTGTCCCTTTCTGCTTCTTTCTTCATTCCTGCTGAGAAAAGCAAAGACATAGGACAATTTCCCTCAGGGTCCAGGAGAAAGCAGGAACCAGGTGTCCTGCCAATCCACAGTGGTGATGAAATCTGGCCCAGCCATACTGCCCAAAGCAATTTGTAATTCAGTGCCATTCCCATTAAACTACCATTGACATTCTTCACAGAACTAGAAAAAAACTAGTTTAAAATTCATGTGGGACCAAAAAAGAGCCCAAATGGCCAAGGTAATCCTAAGCAAAGAGAGCAAAGCTGGAGGCATCAGCCTACCAGACTTTGAACTACACCACAGGGCTACAGTAACCAAAACAGCATGGCACTTGTAAAAGAGCAGACACACAGACCAATGGAATAGAATAGAGAGCCCAGAAACAAGACCACACACCTACTGTTATACTGGACCAAGCGTAGAAAGCACCAAGACAAAAGTATGCCTTATTGGCCGGGCGCGGTGGCTCAAGCCTGTAATCCCAGCACTTTGGGAGGCCGAGGCGGGTGGATCACGAGGTCAAGAGATCGAGACCATCCTGGTCAGCATGGTGAAACCCCGTCTCTACTAAAAATACAAAAAATTAGCTGGGCATGGTGGTGTGTGCCTGTAATCCCAGCTACTCAGGAGGCTGAGGCAGGAGAATTGCCTGAACCCAGGAGGCAGAGGTTGCGGTGAGCCGAGATCGCGCCATTGCACTTCAGCCTGGGTAACAAGAGCGAAACTCCGTCTCAAA
The DNA here is from genome assembly GCF_009761245.1 of Sapajus apella. NCBI lineage: Eukaryota > Metazoa > Chordata > Mammalia > Primates > Cebidae > Sapajus > Sapajus apella. The sequence goes on from NW_022437326.1 coordinate 50,989, forward strand.
AAAAAAAAAAAAGTATGCCTTATTGCAGGGTCATTTATTATGCCGGCGACCACAGAGGACTCACGTCTCTCCAAACTGTGGCCTTGAAAGGAGGGTGCCAAGACTTTTTATACCCGAAAAACCACCTTGGGAGTGGGGGTGAGGACCGGGGATGGGGATGAAAAAGGCTTCAGACATTCCGAGGGCTAGTGGATTCTGTAAATTACCTCCTGGGCAGAGATGAGGGTGGGGGTCTCCAGACATTCCAAGGGCCAGGGGACTTTTGCCATTCCACTTGTTACTTAAGTGGTTTACAGAAGTCAAGATAAACATTTGTTTACACATTGTCTGGGTAGTGATAGAGGTCACAGATCTTAGTTACTTATTACAAGTCACAGGAGCCAGGATGGAATTAGCTTGGGCTGCTTATTTTGGTTATTACTGGTAAGCAAAGGCTAGCAATTCTGGCAATTACTGATAAGAAAAGGTGAGAACATGCGGTGTTTGATCTTCTGCCCGCGGGTGTGAACAATGAGAACACATGGACACAGGGAGGGGAGCAGTACACACTGGGGTCAGTTGGGGGGAAATAGGGGAGGGACGGTGTGGGGTGGGGAGCTGGGGAGAGATAGCAAGGGGAGGGATGCCAGATGTAGGTGATGGGGGGGAAGGCAGCAAATCACACTGCCACGTGTGTACCTATGCAACAATCTTGCATGTTCTTCACATGTACCCCAAAACCTAAAATGCAATAAAATAAATAAATGGGGGAAAAAAAAAAGAAAGAAAAGGTAACCAGTTTTACATAGTTTGCAGAACAAACTAGCAGTTCTATTTACAGAAGCCAAGGCCAGCAGTTATTGTGAGGAGAATGGGGCAGCCGTTGCAACTTATTTTAAAAACAGTTTTGCATTTTATAAAATGGTGTTGCTCAGGTTCTGGCTCTAGGCTAGCACACTACTACTATCTGACCTTTGACAAACCTGACAAAAACAAGCAATGGAGAAAGGACTCCCTGTTCAATAAATGCTGCAGAGACCATCCCTGTGGAGGGGAAAGGGTGTTTCTTATCCCAAACTGATGTAGGAGTTGAGAAGAAATTATTTAGGCAGCGAGTGAGGGTAAGGTTTTCCTTTTAATGAAAAGCTGTCCCCAAATCATTTTCTTTTCTGACAAAGAGCAGCCTGTGAAATCAAGCGACAGACATAGGCAGGCTTGAAGCTTGCAAGGGTGAATACTGGCAGCTGTGCCAACAGGAAAGGGGCAACCTGGAGACTAGGCATGTCCAACATGGTGGCTCCATCCTCCCTTTCCCTCGACAACCACATGCCCAGTAGGGAGCAGACAACATGGTGCAGGCCAAGTGGAAAGTCCATTTGCATAACAGATTAGAATGGGGCAGCCAGCTTCGTCCGGTGCTTTGTAAAGGTCACACCTGGTCCAATCAATTTTGGGGCCCTATGTAAATCAGACACCTCCTCCTCAAGCCAGTATATAAAATCCCCTGCACTGGCACTCCAGGGCGAGCAGGAATTTCCATTCCGGTGCTCCCTCTCTCACGGGAGACAGCACTGTTCTCCTTTTGTCTTTCTTTTTCCTATTAAACCTCCGCTCTTAAACTCACTCCATGTGTGTGTCCATGTCCTTGATTTCCTTGGCATGGGGCAACGAACCTCGGGTATTACCCCAGAAAAATGAACCACTTCAAAACCAAGAAAGGAGACCTCAAGAACATCGCTGAAAAGGGGCAAAAAGGATGGGATTCTGTTTTTTTGTTTGTTTGTTTGTTTGTTTTTTGAGATGGACTCTTGCTCTGTCACCCATGTTGGAGTGCAACGGTGCGATCTTGGCTCACTGCAACCTCCACCTCCCAGATTCAAGCAATTCTCATGTCTCAGCCTCCCGAGTAGCTGGGAGTCATCCCATCCACAGGGAGGGAGCTGGGTTACTTATCTACTGATACCCAACAGTCATTACTCAGGGATGCTCCTAAGGGCATGATTTCTCCAGAATGTGCTGCCTGCACTGCAAGGGTCAGACCTGGGACAGGAGTGGGGGCTCTGATGGTGGCTCTGACAGCAGCCTGGTGAAGAACAGGGACTCCAGGTGCAGGCTGCATGGTTCAGCTCTCAACCAGCGATGGGAATTTGAGCCAGTCTCTTTACCTCTCTATGTCTCAGTCTTCTCACCTGAAAACTGGGGGTAATAACAAGGTTATCATGAAAATTAAGTGAGTTAAAATGAGCAAAGTGTTGGCCAGGCACCGTGGCTTACGTTTGTAATTCTAGCACTTTGGGAGGCAGAGGCAGATAGATTGCCTGAGCTCAGGAGCCTGGGCAACACAGTGAAACCCCATCTCTACTAAAATACAAAAAATTAGCCAGGCATGGCGGCATATGTCTGTCGTCCCAGCTACTCAGAAGGCTGAGGCAGGAGAATAGCTTGAACCCTGGAGGTGGAGGTTGCAGTGAGCTGAGATCATGCCACTGCACTCCAGCCTGGGCAACAGAGCGAGACTCCATCTCAAAAGAAAAAAAAAATGAGTAAAGTGTTTACAACAATGCTCCCAGACACATGGTCAGCCCTAAGCATGTGTGTGCCATTATTACTTAATGATAGATTAAAGACAGGAACACAGGAGCAAGAACATAGCCTCATGTGGACCATTAGAGTCTCTCAGTGATGGCTGGGCACAGTGGCTCACACCCGTAATCCTAGCACTTTGGGAGGCTGAGGTGGGTGGATCACCTGAGGTCAGGAGTTAAAGACCATCCTGGTCAACATGGTGAAACCCCGTTTCTACTAAAAATACAAAAATTAGCTGGGTATGGTGGCACATGCCTGTAGTCGGTGGAGGCTGCGGTGAGCCAAGATCGTGCCATTGCACTCCAGCCTGGGTAACAAGAGTGAAACTCTGTCTCAAAAAAAAAAAAGAAAGAAAGAAAGAAAGAAATCCAAGAAGAAAATAAAGGCAGGGTATACTATGTTCATGAACTGGAAGAATCAATATCATTGTTAAGTCTCCTCAGATTGATCTATAGATTCACAGAAATCTCAATTAAAATCCTATCAGGACTATTTGTAGAAATAGACACACTGATCATAAAATTTTCATAAAAACACAAAGGATGCAGAATAGCCAAAAATTATTTGGAAAACAATATAGTTGAAGGATTCCCATTATTCCTTTATAGGAATATGTACATACTGTAATGCTACAGTGACCAGGGCTACTGGACATACTGTAATGCTACAGTGACCAGGGCAGTGTGGTAATGGGCCAGCATGAAACAGAATAGAAAATCCAGAAATATATGCACCCAAATTTAAACAATTGAGTGATCTACAAACCTGCAAGGCAAGTTAATGCAAAAAGGATACTCTTTCCAAAAAAATTGTATGGAACAATTGGATATCTATTTTTTTAAAAAAAAACAGTCAAACCATAGTTCACACCCCATACAAAATTTAACTAAATAAATTTTGATTATAGAATTACATGTAAAATCTAAAACTATAAAAGTTTTAAAAGAAAATGTAGGAGAAAAATCTCCATAAACTCCAGTTAAGCAAAGAGTTCCTATATATGGCAGTGTAAACATAATTCATAAAAAAGTAAAATTGGTAAGTATTACCTCAAAACAATTCAAAATGTTTTCTCTAGGAAAGAAACTTCAGAGTCTAGGAAAAAGACATGTAAATCACACATCTGACAAATACTTGTAAATCACACATCTGACTTGTGCACAAAATCTATAAAGAACACTCAAACTCCAACAATAAGAAGGCAAACAACCCAAGGAAAAATTAACAGGCAGATTATTTGAACAGACACTTCACCAAAGAAAATATAGGCATGTCAAATAGGTACATGAAGGCACGAATGTTTCAATGCCATTAGTCATTGGGAAATGCAAATTAAAATCTCAGGGATATGCCACAGCACATCCATAAGGAAGGCTGGAAGCAAAACTGACACTACTAAGCGCTGCTAATTATTTAGAGGACCTAGAATTCTCATACATTACTTATGGAAATTAAACACAACGCAGATGCTTTGGAAACAGTATGGGTTTTGTTTTTTGCTTTTTTGAGACCGAATCTCACTCTGTCGCCAGGCTAGAAAGGGTACCCAAAGAGTAAAAGTGTTTACCTTTAGAAAGAGGGAGAAACCGGGCAGAGGAAGGATATGTGTAGCACCAACACTTCACCAATACTGTCACTGTGCATTTAACTTTTTGCATGAGTGAATGTATTTCCTGTCAACGGTATTACATTTAAAAATTTAGGCACCCCTGTCAAAGTCTCATCTACTCACTCTGGAGTGGCTCCCAGTTGATCTCATGGGCCTAGGGCTAAGACTCACTCTGAAAATCACTTCTGTGGTAGGATAAGGCATGACCTCTCATGCCAAATGGACCAGATTTATCCCCACTCTGCCACTCACTGAGTGACCTTGAGCAAGAGAGTTAACTTCCACTCCATAAGATGAGTGTGAACATGAAAATAACATTTACCTGGGGAAGCTAAAATGTCACCTTCTCCCTTTTCAGTGGTCTACTTGTTAATAGGACCAAAACAGTCAGTGTCCGTGGAGTTTGTAGGGCATACCTGTTCTAGAAAAGTCTCTAACCACACCTGTATCTTATAGGAATATTTGTGCATCTATTATAGCTATAAAAATAAAATCTCCACCCCAAAAGTCCTTTGATGAAGAACAACTCGATTTGTAACTAATAATATATCAAGCCATTAATGTGCATGGAAACAATTCTTACACACGGAGGCAAAACCTTTTTAAATTATTTTCTAACATTATGTCTTTTTAAAAATTTAAGACTGATTTGAATGCTTAACATGCACATTAAAAAAAACACAAAATAATGTTTCCTAAGATGATTTAATGTCATGGAAAGATGCTCACAACATATTCCTGTGTGAATAATCCAGATGAAAAAATATATATGAGTTATTACACCATTTTTAGGTAGAATTCACATAAGATAAAATTCACCATTTCAACCATTTCAAAGTGTCCAGTTCAATAGCATTTAGTGCACTCACAATGTCATGCTCCTTTGGTCACTATCTGGGTCTGGAGAATTTTTACCATCCCAGGAGGAAATCCTGTCCTGATTAGCAGGTCCTCCTCAGTCCCACCTCCCCACAGCTCCTGAAAGCCATCAATCTGCTTTACATCTCTTCACATTGGCCTGTTCTGGAAATTTTAGATAAAAGAATCATACACTATGTGACCTTTTGCATCCGATGTCTTTCATTCAGTATCATGTATTCAAGGTTCACCACAGAGTATGGATCTGTGCTTCATTCCTTTTTATGGCTGTGTAATATTCCATTGTATGGATGGGCCACACTTTGTTTATGCTTTCATCTGGTAATATATACATTGGGGTTGCTTTCATCGCTTGGCTACTGGGAATAGGGCTGCCATGAACATTCATGCACAAGCGTCTTTTTGTTTGAACACCTTTCTCAATTATTTTGAGTATATATCTAGGACGGAAAGCTTTACAGCAGAATAGAGTCATGTGGTAATTCTATGCCTCACTTTTGATGAATCAGGGGTCATTTCAGGAGGGGTAGAGTAGGTCTCTGCAGACCTCAGCGCCGGGGCTCCACACGCAGCCAAAGTCCGCCCTCCGCACGCATGACCAGCTCCGGCTTCCTGAGGGGCTCGGTGTGGTCCAGCAGGACGCGGAAGCGCAGCAGCGTGAGCGCCAGCACCACCTTCATCTCCGCCATCGCGAATGCCTGCCCGATGCAGTTCCTAGGGGAGGGAGGTGGGAACTCACACTGCAACCAAGAACCCCATCCTGGCCCCATCAAGCTGGGAACCTGGGCTGGGACACCCAGCCCCGACCAGGTCAGCCTGAGGGACAGAGAAAGTGGGCATCCGTGCCTGGAGTCCCATGTGGGCTTGCATATCCTGCGGTCCTAGCCCAGATCCAGCCCACAGCCTAGACCAAGGATTGGGTATGAGAGTGCCCTGAGCACACCAGGGACCCTTCTAGCACCAACCCAACCCTATTCTGTGGACCTCTTCCCGTAAACTCCAGAGGAGGGGAGGGAAGGAGAGCTGGAACTCGGACCATCTACAATGTCCTCCTTTTCCCCACTGTCATGCCCAGACCCCCGTACCCATCACCCTGTCCCCGCCTCAGACACAGGCCGCCCTTACCTGGGCCCTGCCGAGAAGGGAATAAAAGCCAGAGGTGACCTCTCCTTGCTGTTCTCCGGGTCGAAGCGGAAGGGGTCGTAGACCTGGAGGTGAGACCAAGGAGGCTTGCTGGGTGGGGTCTCCCAGGACCGCCAGCCTTGGGGAGACAGTCAGTTGTGTGTGTCTTGGAAGGAGGTGATGTTGGATTCTCCTGATCAAAACCCTGCCCCCTCCTCTAGGAGCCTTGAAATGGACAAAAACAGAGGGAGGGGGGAGGGAGCGGGGAGCACCTCGGGGTCCGGCCACACAGCTGGGTTGTGATGGGTTCCGAAAACACTGATGAGGCAGATAACGCCTGTGGGAGAGAAGGGGCAGTTGGGACAAGGCCCCCCTGCCTGAGGGGCCCGTCTTCCTACCCAGGAGTCTCCTTCCCCCGAGGCTGTGCGCACCTTTGGGGATCACCCGGCCGTCTGGCAGAGCAATGTCTTGGGTGCAGTGGCGGGAGACGGCAGGGACTGGGGGATGCAGCCGCAGGCTCTCCTTCACGCACATGGTCAGGAAGGGCAGCTGCGCCAGGTCATCCCTAAGGAAACACCCCAGCCCCAGTCATTATCGAGGGAGCAAAGACACAATTCTACAGCTTCTCTGTGTGCAAGTGAGACCTTTTCTTTTCTTTTCTTTTTAACTTTTTAAAAGAATTGTTACAAAGTCACAGGAATGATAAAAACAGTGTGACAATATTGCAAAAACAAGAAAATAGACCCATGGAGCAGAAGGGAGAGCTCAGAAAGAGACATGAGAGTAAGTAAAAACTTCACATTTGGTGAAGGGGTCCCCACGTCCCCCAAACAAAATCCTGGGAAATGCATGGATTTTACAGTTGTGAAAGAAAAATGTGGACCAATTTAACTTCATAGAAATTAATCCAAAGTGCCCTCCAAAAATTAAGAGGCAATATCTTGCAACATAGGACAGAAAAAAAGATTAATTTTAATACACATTCTTAAAAGTAAATGCTTTTCAAGAATCCAAAGAAAAAGAGCAAAAATAGTAAGAAAACCAGCTCCGTAAAAAGAAAGCAAATAACATCAACATGTACAAGAGATGTTCAGCCTCGCTCTTGTTTTTTAAAATATCCATCAAAAGAAGAAATATGAAGATTGGCCAAGATTTAAAATTCAATAATGCAATAGTACTATCAGCAAAGTTATGGGAAAGTTTTGCCATAAAACTCAGCTAATAGTAAAGGATTTGCAATCGTCTTGTACGGTGGCTCATGCCTGTAAACTCAGCACTTTGGGAGGCTGAGGCAGACAGATTGCCTGAGGTCAGGAGTTCAAGACCAGCCTGGGCAACATGGTGAAACCCCATCTTTACTAAAAAAAAATACAAAAAATTAGCTGGGCATGATGGTGGGTGCCCGTAATCCCAGCTGCTCGGGAGGCTGAGGCGGGAGAATCACTTGAACCTGGGAGGTGAAGTCTGCAGTAAGCTGAGCTCATGCCATTGCACTCCAGCCTGGGCAACAAGAGTGAAATTCTGTCTAAAAAAAAAATTGTACAGTGCAAATGGTCTTAGATTCAGCAATTGCACTTCAGGAAATTTGTCCTGCAGAGATGCTTATACATGTAAGGAATGATTCACTGTACACACAGGCTGACTGCATTGTGTCCAGTTTAGCAAAAATTTGGGGACAAGACAAATATACATTAGTGGAAAAATGTTTAGGTAAACACCCACACAATGGAATACTACACAGCTAAACAAAAGGAGGACATAGGGATCATTAATCTCATCACATACCACAGGCTAGCAGGTAAATCAGTACAGACACTCTGGAAGGCAAATTGTAAATATCTACTATAATTGAAAACATTTAATGTCCTCTTCAATGTAGAAATGAGCTGAATAAAATATGGAATAAAATATACAGCACTCAGAAAAAGACAGCATTAAGGCACCCTGTTGAGTGAAAAAAAGTTACAAGCATATACATATGTACATGTAAAAGACCAGAAAATATATGGAAATATATTTATAAAAATGAGTGATTCATAAATGATGCAGAGATAGGTGATTGATTGATTGAAAGATGATAGATAGCTGATATAGAGAGATATAAAGATACATAGATACATAAACACATAGATAATAGGTAGACATAGAAACATAGATAATAGTAGATAAATAGATAATAGATGAAAGATACATAATCATATGTATCATCATAGGTGATAGAGATGATAGATAGATAGATAGATAGATAGATAGATACATACATACATACATAGATAAATTTATGGCTTAGAGACACCTTTGGAGAATGAGAGAGGATTGGGTGGGGTGGCAGGATTGTCAAGGAAAACCCCAGTCTTATCTGTAATGTCTCATTTGGTGCAAGAAGAACTCTCTTTTATCATTGGTTTTGGAATTTAATGCTCTTTTTCCATATGACATATATAAACACACAATGGAATACCATTTAGCCTTTTAAAAAGATAAAATTGTCTCATTTGCCACAACACGGAAGAACCTGGAGGAACTTACGCTAAGTGGAGTAATCCAGGTGCGGAAAGACAAACACACGTGATCTTACTTATCTTGGGACCTAAAATAGTCGAGCTCATAGAAATAGGAGTAGAATGGTGGTTACCAGAGGCCAGGGCTAGGGGAGGGACAGGGAAGGGTGAGATGCTGGTCAAAGGGCAGAAGCTTCAGTTAGACAAGACGGATACGTTTTTGAGACCTGCTGCACAGCGTGGCGCCTTTAGTGAACAATGTATTGTATTAGTTGAAATTGCTGAGAGAGTACATTTCAAAGGTTCTCAACACAAAGAGGATAAATATATGAAGTGATGGATTTGTTCATTACCTTGATTTAATAATTTCAGGTTGTATACATGCATCATAACATCATACTGTACCTCTAATACATATATAATTAAAACTTGTCAATTAAAGATAAATAACACATTTAAAAGCAAACTCATTTTTCAAAATTTATATTTTAAGAAAAGCAAAGGATCTCAGAGATAATGTACTGACCTGTGTCTATTTTATGTACTTTCATTTACAAGGAAAAGCGCAGTGCGTGTTCATATAAATAAATATCACAGTATGGGCTCATATAAATGTGGGCATCGGGATAGCCATTTCCTGGAAGAATACACAGGAAACTGTTGCCCATAGTCACCGCTAAGGTGGAGCTTAATAAGGAAGCTCATTTTTATCATTAAGTGTTCTGGGCCTTTGCTTTTAACCACTCGCATAATTTTGCTTGAAATCTTGGTTTTATACTCTGGGACATGGGTCAGGGCAAAGGTTTTCTGTGAAAAACCTTAAAAGCACAGGCAATAGAGAAGTGAAATTATATCAAGTGAAAAAGCTTCTGCACAGCAAAGGGAACAGTCAAGAAAGTGAAGAATCAACCCACAGAATGGCAGAAAACATTCGCAAATTACCCATCTGACAAGCGGATAATAGCCAGAATACATAAGCAGCTCTGACAAGTCAATAGGAAAAAAAATCTGATTTAAAAATGGTCAAAAGATCTGAATAGACATTTCTTAAAAGAAGGCATACAAATGGCAAAGAGGTAGATGGGAAAAAATGCTCAATGTCATTAATCGTCAGAGAAATGCAAATCCAAACCACAATGAGTTATCATCTCATCCCAGTTAAAATGACTTTCATCAAAAAGACAGGCAATGATGGATGCCGGTGAGGATGTGGAGACAGGGGGCTCTCACACTGTTGGTGAGACTATAAGTTAGCACCGCCACTGTAGAGAACAGCTCAGAGGTTCCTCAAGAAACTAAACTAGAACTACCATAAAACTGAGAAATTCCACTACTGAAAAGAAAGAGAAGAGATTTCTATCCCAAAGAAAGAAAATCAATCTATTGAAGAGGTATCTATACTCCTGTGTTTATTGTGGCGCTATTCACAAGAGCCAAATGATGGAATCAACCTAAGTTCTCATTCATTGATGAATGGATAAAGAAAAGGTGGTGTGTATATTATGCCACCGCTAAAAAGACTGAAATTCTGTCATTTGTGGCAACATGGATGGAACTGGGGATCACTGTGGTAAGTAAATAAGCCAAGCACAGAAAGACACATATCACATGTTCTCACTCACATGCGAGACCTGAAAAAGTGGGTCTCATGAAAATAGAAGGTAGACTGGTAGAGGGGAGGAAGGGATGAGGAGAAGCTGATTAATGGGTACAAATATGAGGTTTGATAGGAGAAATAAAACCTAGCACTTGATAGATCTGGGGTCTCACTATAACATACAGTATGTACTGTACATTCCAGAGTAGTTTGCGTATGTTATGTTTCTAGCATAAAGAAAAGACGAATATTTCTGGCGATGGATATCCCAAGTACACTGATTTGATCTTTATTAATTATATGAATATATTAGATTATCACATGTATTTCAAAACTATGTGCCTCTATTATGCATCAATAAATATGTGTTTCAAAAAATGAAAATGCAAAAAAATTCTTGATTTTCAAAGCATAAAAATGTTTCTTCCTCTCCCAGGACTGCTGTGCTGAGCAAAGGTGTGGATGGGAGGACACTGAATCCAAGACATCTGTCCACTCCAATGCTTCCTCTCCTTCCTCCAGGCCCTGGCCTTGCTGGGGCCTCAGAATGTCCCCCCATGCCCTCATTCTACAGCTGGTCCTCTCCAGTATGCCCTCCACACTAGCACTAGAAAGGACTTCCTGGTACCCAGATCTGACCTGTCCCTCTCCTGCTCAAACACTTCCCTTGGCTCCCCATTGCCCTTGGGTTAAAACTGAAGACATTAACATTTTCCCCAAAGCTTCCGCAGTCAGCCCCTGCTACCATCTCCAGTTTTATCATCTCGCCATGACTCAGTCTCTCCCTCTTTCTCCCCTTCTCCTTTCTGTCCCCACTCTGCTGTCTCTCTCTCTGCCTCTCTCTCTCTCCCTCCCCTGAAGACCCGAGGCAGTCTTGTTGACCTAGAGCACTGTTCCCCAACTGTACCCAATTATCTACTGATCATTATTCAGGCTCTCAACTGAGACACTTTCTATACCCCCATGCATGCTCCTGTTACTGTAAGCCCCATCACTGCCCATGTGGGCTGCGAGTGTCCTGACCAGGGACAGTTCCCCCACCAGGCTGGGAGCACGTGGAAAACAGAGCCCTGGGTTGGGTCCTTCCCAGGTCTCCGGAGCACAGAAAGATGCTGTGCGCAGATGTGAGGGTGGAATGCAGGGTTAGAGCGTTTGCTGAACGAGGACTGGATGGATGAATGGTGCAGGTGTTCTGGACAAGAATAGATGACATTTACCCCCAGGTCTGCCTTATAAATCCCGGGGCTGGACAGGAGGGTAGGAATTAGGCAACAGAAGAGCAAACACTCAAGAAGTGAAGATGTTCGAAAAAATTATATTATTTCTGGGAGAAAAGGAAGAGAGTGGACGGGAAGTTCGTTTGCTGAACATGGGCTAAGTGGCGTTATCTGTCCTCACATATCATCACCAATTCTCTCAGCAGCCCGGCCTTTCACTCCTAAGGGCTTACAACCTTTCCCCTAACAGTCGGGTGGGTATTAAGCCCTGTCTGTGGTCCTCTGCTCCTGTTCCCACTAAGCAATAGTGGCTGAATCAACTCTTCCTCCCCTCCCCACCTGGAGAGCAGAGCCAATGACAGGGGCTCAGGAACAGCCACCAGCACCCTCACTCACCATTCAATCTCTTTAGGCTCACGGTCCTTCAGAAGCTCTTGCACCTCCTGCCTGCAGCGCTCCTGGTATTCTGGGTGCTTTGCAAGGTGGTAGAGTAGCCAGGAGAGACCACTGGCCGTGGTGTCATGGCCTGAGGGGCAGCAAGACAGGATTGGGTTTCTGGGCTGCTTCAGCACCTGAAGGTGGACAGCACCCACACACTGAGGACTTCCGGGAGGATGGGGGAGGGGGCGTGGGAAGACTGAGGGGGTCCGGCCACTAGATTCCTGGAATGGAGAGATCCCGGCCCTGCTAGAGCCCCACACTGGGACCCTCACCCTCAAACATGAAGGTGTCAGCTTCTGCTCTTATGTCTTCATCAGACAACTCCTTCCCATCTTCATCCTGGAGAGAAGGCAATAATCCCCCCCAAGCACCCCACCATAAAAAGTCACACCAGCTCTGAAGGCTCTTGAATCTTATTGAGACAATCTCTGAAGATTCATCCTCTTTCCAGAAACCCCAGTCCATCTTGCACTCCTAGACCCCACCTGGTCACTATGGCCAGAGCCCCCACCCCATGGGCTTCCTCCCTGGGTTCCTTGCCTCCTCTTGGGTCCCTATTGGGAAGACTCAATGACCCATGAAT
>NW_022437326.1:63512-68526 GCF_009761245.1 Sapajus apella
AGCTCCCTTCTGCTTCTTGAATTCAGGTCCCAGAGAAGCCCACCTTGCTCAGCAGGAGCACATCAATGAAGTCCAGAGTCTTGGAATTGGCCTTGGCTTGGAGGACGTCATCAACACCCTGGCTAGGGAGGGTGCGGCGCCGCTCCTGGATGACGGCGTCTGTGAAGTCGTGCACCAGGCGGCAGGCCCTGCGGAAGCGCCGTCCATCGGGAGTGAGATAATACAGGAAGTCCAAGTGCAGGAGGAGATGCTGGTGTCTTTTTACCACAAGGGCACTGAGCTCCAAGATGGCAGCGATATATTCACTGGACTTCCTGCAGGATAAGGGGGGAAAGGGAGACAACAATTTAAGACACCTGAAACCCCAGGAGCACCTCCCACCAGCAGCCAGGAGCAACCTCCTATCAGCAAATACAGTATCCAGGAACAGATGACCCCTCCCATACAGGGTGGGGATCAGCATGAGACTGACCCTCCAAGCTCTCTTCTCTCCCTGCATCCCATCTCTGTGAGATGCTTCCATGCCCCGAGGCACCCAGAACAACTTGCACATTCTACTCCTCTCTCCCTCCCAGTACAGTCCTGCCCCTTCTCCTTCTTGAAACTGTCCACAAACCTTAGAAGGTATTCCCCTCCACCTGGTCCATGGTCCAGCCTCCACACTAGCCTCTTTGCATCCATTTTAAGTCCATTTAGCACTGCATGACAGTCAGTCCCTGACAGAGACCCACTCTGACTATACCCACCAGTTCAAACCCTTTCAATGGCTCCCTAGGAAACTCAAAATAAAGTTCACGCCAGTCCTTCAATGATCAGCTATAACAAAACTCCTCCAGGAAGGTTTTTCTGATGTCCATGCTCAGTCCTGCCTCCCCCACCTGCCCACCTGGGGTCCATGTCCCAAGATCCCAGACCCTGGGCAAGAACTCACTCCTGACAATTGCTGTCAAAGCTGAAGACACATTTCTGCAGGCTGTCCAGGGTCATGAGGCTGATGTGCTCAAACATGTCCAGACGGGCACTGCCTTCCGAGGCCAGGCGCTGCCACTTGGCCTACTCAGAGAAGGGGAGAGAGCTGGGTCCCTTGCTTCCTTGAGCATCTCTCAAACCCCAACCACCAAGGGGGACCCCCCAGAATAAGCCTCTTTATCTTCTCCCCAGGGACCCCTCTCCAGGGAGGAGTTTAAGGTGGGGGCAAAAGCTGTTACTGTTAAGAGATCAAGACCCAAGATTGGGAGTCAAGAGACCTAGGTTCAAGTTCCAGCTCTGCCTCCTGTGCTCCGTGTGCCGTTAGTCAGCTCCTTACCCTCCCCTACATCCCACCTGTCAAATTCTCAGGAACAGTTAAGATGATGTGCTTTGGAGCCATATAATTCATGTTAGAAACTCTGCTCCACCATGCCAAGCTCACTCATTAGCTGGGTGAGCTTGAGTTAGCTCCCAAATCTCTCAGACCTGCAGTTTTATCTTCTACCATGGGGCAGAAATACATAATCTCTCCTTCACAGAGTTTTTAAAATCAAATTACAAAATATATGCTCATATCTTGGAATGGGCACATGGCATTGTTTCTGGCATACGGTGAGTGCTTAATAAATGTTGGATTTCCTCATCTACTTTGTTACAAATTGTTGGAAACAGATGCTCAGTGCCACAAAGAAAACTCAGCCCTGAGACAAAGGATCTCTCAGCAAGCAAATTTTACTTCCTGTAGGAAGGGTAGCCTTGCAAGCCATCTTGCCATGAGAATACAATGAACAAGATAAAAGCAGACATATCCATCCCTTATGCATTTGGGGTTGTCCTTACTTCTGTGTCTGATCTCTGTTTGTTGGAGCCAGAGCTTACAATCTAAACTAAAACTCGATTGGCTAATAACTTAAAACTTTTTTTTTTTTTTTTTTTTTGAGACGGAGTTTCACTCATGTTACCCAGGCTGGAGTGCAATGGCGCGATCTCGGCTCACCGCAACCTCCGCCTCCTGGGTTCAGGCAATTCTCCTGCCTCAGCCTCCTGAATAGTTGGGATTACAGGCACGCACCACCATGCCCAGCTAATTTTTTGTATTTTTAGTAGAGACGGGGTTTCACCATGTTGACCAGGATGGTCTCGATCTTTTGACCTCGTGATCCACCCGCCTCTGCCTCCCAAAGTGCTGGGATTACAGGCTTGAGCCACCGCGCCCGGCTTAAAACTTTTTTAAACAGGTAAGAGGCATAGGTTGCAAGCTGGGACATGGCTGTGAGCCCATCCAGCACAGATATCTTGGTTAAAGTACAAGGACATAGAATATACTACATGCCTATAAGCATGGCATGTTTAACAGATACATAGGATAGGACTTAACAAAGAGTTAACAGCAAATTCGTTCTTTAACAGGAAAGGAAACTTTGAAGAGGAACTTTTACTTCCCACATAAATTGATTTCGAAAATATCCCTGTTTTGGAAGAGGCAGTCTTCCATGACTCCTGGGCATCCTTCCTGGACATGTCATGAATGCAAGATACAGATGACTTTAACATGGAAAATTTCTTACAGTTGTGTTTGCAGAGAATAACTCAGGGATAAGGTAATGACTCCCCTGGACATGTCGCTTTTGCTTGCTATGAAGGAGATTCCCTAAGCTTAATGCTCCTTTGCTGTAATGCAATATATTATGTCAGGAGGCATTTATAGAAGCACACCTGTGTCAGCCCACAGGATTTGGGAAGCTTGGAGAAAAAACTGCAATCTAATAAGAAACACATGCTGCTCTCTGTGTCATGAGTAGTAAACTATCCTTTTTCTCTGAACCAGGAGTCTCTTGTCTTTCTGGAAGAATTTATGAAACGGTAACAGGCTAACTTATCAATTTACAAATTTTTTTTAAAAACCCTAGACACTTCACAAAACCTTCGCCCCAATTCTTTCCTTCCTCCCATATCCACGCCCTTTGCAATGTGATTTTTCAGCAACTCCCATGAATAGACACAGTCTATTTTACCCCCCGCCTTTGATTCTGTGTTGGACTTTAGGTTTTCGATGTCAAAATGCAATGTGGTGAAAATGATGAGGAAATAACTAATGAAGCTGGGCCTTGTCTCATTCCCTGGAAACCTGCCTGCATTGTGAACCATGGGGTGCCTACTGGAAGGAGACAATCACAGAGAGGAATATCCAGGGGTCCCAGCTGAGGCCAAACCCAGACATGTGAGAGAACCCAATCATGTCCCAGGTAAAACCCAGACATGTGAGAGAATTCAGCCAACACCTGCAAGGCTGCCTACCTGACCAGTACCATGAGCGATCCCTTCCACATCCAGAAGAACTGTCCTACAGACTTATTAGCAATCATAAATCCTTATTGTTTTAAACCACTGCGTTTTCAAGCAGTTTCTTACTCAGTACCAGCTGCTATGCAATTGTCGTCATGACCCTCTTCAGTTTACAGGGCTTGGAAGATGGAAACATAGAAACAGGTACCTTCTGGTCACCTACTGTGTACCAGGGAGGTGACTCCATTACATCACCTCGACCATCTCCTTAAGTAGGGATTATTTTCCCCATTTTACAGTTGAGGAAACCAAGACTCAGAGGGGAACAGCAATGGCCCAATGCCACCCAGCAGAGCCAAAATTCCAGACCACATCTGTCTGTGGTTCCCCCACCCCAAAGCTGTAACCGGGACCCTGGTTTCAAAGAACTCACGTGCATGATGTTCACGCTGTCATTGAAAATCTTCATGTAGGGCTTCAGGATGTTGAAGTGGAAGGCGGGCGTCAGCATCCGGCGGTGGCGGCTCCACTTGTCACCGGCGCTCAGCAGGAGCCCGTCCCCTGGCAGGGCAGCCAAGGGTCTTGTGTCAAGGGCAGCACCCTCCCTTGGCCCCCCAGGTTGTTCCCAACCCTGTTCACCTGCAGATACTCACCCAGCCAGGGCTTCAGGAAGCTGTAGAACTTGTCCTTTGGTGCAATGGCGGCTGACATAAATGAGGACATTCAGGGGCCATGGAGTCAGGAAAAGGAGGGACATTGGGGGTGGGGGGAGGCTCCCAGCCAGAGGTTTGCACTTCTCCACCTCCAAGCCCCACATAGCAGGAAGGGAACCGAGGGCAGAGGAAGAAGGGAGGATGGAGGAGTGGAGGAGAGCAGCCCAGGCTAAGGCAGTAAGTACAGCACAGCAATGACACTGCCTAACATGGCATGGAGGAGTCACGTGAGGCCTCCAGCACTCCTCGACATGCCTCCTGCATGATCCAACATGTGCTGCAACCCCTGAGCATAGCTCAGCACTCTGCAAAATGCCTTCACAAGGACCTAGGATGCCCTGTCCGCCCCAGCACTCTCTGACATCTTCTGACAAGTCATCTTCTGACACGGACCTGGGACATGGAGCATGACCCCGACATGTGCTCACAAGTCCTCACATGGTCACAAAACACATCACAATTCCCCACAAGAGACAGCATGCTCTGACATGCACATCAGATGCTCTAACACGGCCGTAAATGTATGCTCCACACACAGGCTCCAGGTAGAAGCTAAATACGGTCACTTTAATGTCCCAGACATAGCCCACATGTGACCCAGATGGTTCCTCAGGCATGACCCAAACATACTATAACACATGCCTTGGAAAAGACTCAAATACTGTCTCAGACAGTTCATGTAGGGACCGTGAGTCCCAGACCTCACACAAGCTCCAAACATGGCCCAGATGTGACCAGCAGGAGAAGATGACAATGTCAAACAGCATCTCAGACGACAGCTAGATGGGCCTCACATGCCCCAAATGTCCTTGGTCACAGATGAGCCCGCACGTGACCAGCTCTACATGACCCCGGTTGTAATGCTATACCAGATGTAACCAGACATAACATCTTTCAGACGTGACCAGGACCCAGGTGTAAGTACACACGTGACAAGACGTGGCCATACAGCAGACCTGACCATACAACAGCCATCAGAAAGACACGCCCCAGACGTGAGCAAACAGGAACAGAGGTCAGACAGGTGGAAGTCCAGGGGAGACAGA
>NW_022437326.1:68536-70085 GCF_009761245.1 Sapajus apella
CAGTATGGCCTCAGGACATGTCCCTAAGGCTGGTCCCCACATCCCTTCATGTCCTGGCTGGTCCACACAGGTTCAAGTTCCTCCCATGGAGAGGGTTCTGCACACAGGGTACCCTCCTTCTCAGCAGCCACTAGGGGGCAGAGGTGACTCTAACTGTCCATCAGGACAGTGGCTCCCACCCGGGAGCAGCTTCTGCACCAGGCTCTGTGCTAGTGCGTCCCGTGCACCCTTCCACTTCACCTGATGAATTGACACGTCCATCGATCCTGCCATTGGCAGTGAGTGGACTGAGACCACATCTCCCAAAGGGGAGAGCAGGTCTAAGCCAGAGGGCAAGGTCCGGGGGAGGAGGAAGGTCAGGGGAGGCTTCTGACAGGGGAAGTGAGTGGCCAACTTTTATCTGGGTTTGGCAACAGGACTTATTGGGACATCTCACTGGGGAGGAACAAGATAAGAGGAAGGTGCTTCCGGATGTGGTGGAGGTGGGAGACAGCCCACACCTCTCCTCTGGCCCAGCCGTACCCTCATCCCAGGACATAGGCCAGGCAGGGAGAGGACCCCGGACAGTGGAGAATGTGGGAACACCAGGGGCTCGCCTCTCTGTACACTGAAGCCCCTGCCCAGGAGCCCCGCAGAGGGGAACTAATGTGGAAACACAGGCAGGTAAAGGATTCAGTGCAGGCTGGGAGTGGGGGGACAATCGGCGAGGAGGGCTTGGGGTGGCATAGCACAGAAATGAGTGAACAAGCAGAGGAATGAGTAGGACGCCTCCCCTGCTCCTCTGCGACCTCAGATCCCAGCCCACCGCCTCACCGCAACTCACTGAGCCCCGTTCTTACCCCTCAGGAAGTCCATCCACCCTGAGACCCCAGACCCAGCCTGCTGCCACACTCACCATGCCCAGGTGACCCAGGAACCAGTTCCGTTTCGGAGGCTGCGGGAAACACTGGAGCCGGCGGCACTTGTCGTAGAAGGTGTAGGTCCAGGCCAGGACACGGGCCAGCAGCCAGGAGGCCCCGACCAGCAGCAGGAGCAGCCACGGGGATGCTGCCACCGGCCCGAGGCCCAGCCAGGACAGGCTCAGCTGCGACATCCTGTAGGGGGGACGGATGGAGGGTGAGGTCCTGAGGCCCAGGGAAGAGCCGGAGGAGCTCAGGGGACAGCGGAGAGGGGCAGGGACGGGCAGTGCTGGAGGTAGAGCAGGGAGGCTCAGGGATGGGTAAACAGGCCAAGAAATAAAGTTCAGAAAGGCCCAGCAGCCCAGTGGCCTCCAGTGACCTGGTAAGCACTGAGAATGGGAGAGACAGAGACACAGAGGCTGATTAAAATCCAGAAATGCCCAGGCTGAATCACTGGGAGGTTGCCAGGGGTTTGGTTTCAGCTACCAGGAAACCACCCCTCCTCCAGGCCAGCACCCGGGAGCTGCCTGGGCCTTGGGCAATGCCCCTCTCCATCCCCAGCTAGGCCCCCGAGGCCCGCAACCCCCAGCCTGGCACCTTCTGTCAGGAGCAGCCTGTCTCACACAACCTCCTCTCTCCCTCTGCTGGGA
>NW_022437327.1:0-1863 GCF_009761245.1 Sapajus apella
GTTGGTTTGTCATAAATAGCTTTTATTATTTTGAGATACGTTGCATCTATATGTAGTTTATTGAGAGTTTTTAGCATAAAGGGCTGTTGAATTTTGTCAAAGGCCTTCTCTGCATCAATTGAGACAATCATGTGGTTTTTATCTTTGGTTCTGTTTATGTGGTGTATTATGTTTATAGACTTGCGTATGTTGAACCAGCCTTGCATCCCCGGGATGAAGCCTACATGATCATGGTGGATAAGCTTTTTGATGTGCTGTTGCAATCGGCTTGCCATTATTTTGTTGAAGATTTTTGCATCTATGTTCATCATGGATATTGGCCTGAAGTTTTCTTTTTTTGTTGAATCTCTACCCAGTTTTGGTATCAGGATGATGTTGTTCTCATAAAATGATTTGGGAAGAATTCCCTCTTTTTGGATTATTTGCAATAGTTTCAGAAGGAATGGTACCAGCTCCTCTTTGTATGTCTGTTAGTATTAGGCTGTGAACCCATCTGGCCCTGGGCTCTTTTTGGGTGGTAGGCTCTCAATTGCTGCCTCAATTTCAGACCTTCTTATTGGTTTATTGAGGGTTTCGGCTTCTTCCTGGTATAGGCTTGGGAGGAGGCAAGTGTCCAGGAATTTATCCATTTCTTCCAGGTTTACTAGTTAATGTGCATAGAGTTGTTTGTAATAATCTCTGATTATGGTCTGAATTTCTGTGGAATCTGTGGTGATATCATTTTTTATTTCATCAATTTGGTTATACTCTCTTTTCTTTTTTAATCTGGCTAGTGGTCTATTTTGTTGATCTTTTCGAAAAACTAGCTCCTGGATTTATTGATTTTTTGAAGGGTTTTTTGTGTCTGTATCTCCTTCAGTTCTGCTCTGATCTTAGCTATTTCTTGTCTTCTGCTAGACTTTGAGTTTTTTCGATCTTGCTCCTCTAGCTCTTTCAATTTTGACGATAGGGTCTCAATTTTAGATCTCTCCTTCTTCTCATGTGGGCGCTTATTGCTATATATTTTCCTCTAGAGACTGCTTTAAATGTGTCCCAGAGATTCTGGTATGTTGTGTCTTCATTCTTGTTGGTTTTGAAGAACATCTTTATTTCTGCCTTCATTTCATTGTTTATCCAGTCAACATTCAAGAGCAAGTTTCCGTGAAGCTGTGCAGTTCTGAGTTAGTTTTTGAATTCTGAATTCTAACTTGATTGCACTGTGGTCTGAGAGACTGTTTGTTATCATTTCCTTTCTTTTGCATTTGCTGAGGAGTGATTTGCATAAAATTGTGTGGTCAATTTTAGAGTAGGTGTGATGTGGTACTGAGAAGAATGTATATTCTATAGATTTGGGGTGGAGAGTTCTCTAAATGTCTATTAGGTTTGCTTGTTCCAGGTCTGAGTTCAAGTGCCAGATATCCTCGTTAATTTTCTGTCTGGTTGATCTAATATTGACCATGGGATGTTAAAGTCTCCCACTATTATTGTGTGGGAGTCTAAGTCTCTTTTAGGTCATTAAGAACTTGCCTTATGTATCTGGGTGCTCCTTTATTGGGTGCGAATATATTTAGGATCATTAACTCTTCTTGTTGCATTGATCCTTTTACCATTATGTAATGTCCTTCTTTGTCTCTTTTAATCTTTGTTGCTTTAAAGTCTATTTTATCAGAGATGAGAATTGCAGCTCCTGCTTTTTTTTTGCTCTCCATTTCCTTGGTAAATCTTCCTCCATCCCTTTATTTTGAGCCTTTGTTTATCCTTGCATGTGAGATGGGTTTCCTGGATACAGCACACTGATGGGTTTTGGCTTTTTATCCAATTTGCCAGTCTGTGTCTTTTGACTGGGGCATTTAGTCCATTTACATTTAGGGCTAATATTGTTAT
>NW_022437327.1:1963-2876 GCF_009761245.1 Sapajus apella
TAATATTGTTATGTGTGAATTTGATACTGCTATTTTGGTGCTAGCTGACTGTTTTGCCCAGTAGTTGATGTAGATTCTTCATTGTGTTGATGCTCTTTACCATTTGATATGCTTTTGGTTGGCTGGTACTAGTTGTTCCTTTCTATGTGTAGAGCCTCTTTCAGGAGCTCTTGCAAAGCAGGCCTGGTGGTGATGAAATCTCTGAGTATTTGCTTGTTCGCAAAGGATTTTATTTTTCCTTCACTTATGAAGCTTAGTTTGGCTGGATGTGATATTCTGGGTTGAAAGTTCTTTTATTTAAGGATGTTGAATATTGGCCCCCACTCTCTTCTGGCTTGTAGTGTTTCTGCTGAGAGATCTGCTGTGAGTCTTTTGGGCTTCCCTTTGTGTGTAACCCAACCTTTCTTTCTGGCTGACCTTAGCATTTTCTCCTTCATTTCAACCCTGGTGAATATGATGATTATGTGCCTTGGGGTTGCTGAGGAATATCTTTGTGGTGTTCTCTGTATTTCCTGGACTTGAATATTGGCCTGCCTTGCTATGTTGGGGAAGTTTTCCTGGATAATATCCTGAAGAGTATTTGCCAGCTTGGATTCATTCTCGTTGTCACATTCAGGTACGCCTATCAAACGTAGATTAGGCCTTTTCACATAGTCCCACATTTCTTGGAGACTTTGTTCATTCCTTTTTCCCCTTTTTTCTTTAATCATGCCTTCTCATTTTATTTCATTGAGTTGATCTTTGACCTCTGATATCCTTTCTTCTACTTGGTCAATTTGGCCGTTGAAACTTGTGCATACTTCGCTAAGTTCTTGTGTTGTGGTGGGCTGGCCTTTTGGCCTGCACAGGCCCTTTGTACTGGACTTTTGTTCTTGCCTTTTGGCCTGGCCTGGCATTTAGGCCTGGCATTTTT
>NW_022437327.1:2886-3302 GCF_009761245.1 Sapajus apella
CTTGCCCTGGCCTGGCCAGACCTTGTCCTTGGCCTGGCCTGGCCTTTTGGTCTGGCATGGCTTTTTGAACTGGCCTGACTTTTGTCCTGGCTTTCTGGCCTGAACTGTTGCCCTGGCCTGGCCTTTGAGCCTGGGCTGGCCTTTTGGCATGGCCTTTTGGCCTATCCTGACCTTTTGGCTTGTCCTGGATTTTTGGCCTGGCCTGTCAATTCTTCATTCCATTCAACATTCTCCATTCCATTCTCTATTCCCCATTCCATTCTCCATTTCATTCTCCATTCTCCATCCCATTCTCCATTGCATTCTCCATTCCATTCGCCATTCTCCATTCCATTCTTCATTACATTCAGCATTCTCCATTCCATTCTGCATTCCATCCTCCATTCTCCATTCCATAATCCATTCCATTCTCCATT
>NW_022437327.1:3312-6556 GCF_009761245.1 Sapajus apella
TTCTCCATTCTCCATTCCATTCTCAATTCCATTCTCCATTCTCCATTGTATTCTCCATTCCATTCGCCGTTCCCTATTCCATTCTCCAATCCATTCTCCATTTCACATTCCATTCTCTATTACATTCTTCATTCCCCATTGCATTCTCCATTCTGGTCTGGACTTTTAGCCTTGCATTTTGGCGTGGCCTTGCCTCTTGCCCTGACCTGGCCATGTTCTGCCTTTTGGCCTCCCCTGGCCTTGCTTGGCTTTTTTCCAGGCCTGGATTTTGGCCTTGCCTTTTGGGTTGACCTGGTCTTTTGGCCTGCATTTTTATCTTGACCTGATCTTTTTTCCTGGGCTTTTTTACTGGCTTATCCTTTTGTCCTGGCGTTAAGGCCCGGCCTTGCCTTTTTGTCTGGCCTGCCCTTGCCTTTTGAACTGGCTTGGCCTTTTGTCCTGGCCTAGCTTTTTGGTCTGCTCTGTCCTTTTGGCCTGGCCTTTGGCCTTGTCTGGACTTTGGCGTGAGCTGGACTTTTTGCCTTGCCTTGCCTGGACTTGCCTTTTGGCCTGGCCTTTTCGCATTTCCTGGCCTCTTGGCCTCACCTTTTCGCGTGGCCTGGCCTTTTGGCCTGGCCTGGCCTGGCCTGGCCAATTTTCCTGGCCTGTCCTTTTGCCTGTGCTTTTGTCCTGGTCTGTCCTTTTGTCCTGGCCTTTTGCCCTTGCATGGCTTTTGGGCCTGGGCTGGCCTTTTGGTCTGGCCTTTCTGGCGTTGACTTTTCACCTGGCCTTGCCTTTTGGCCTGTCCTGGTCTAGCCTGGCCTTTTGGCCTGGCCTTGCCTCTTGGCCTTGCCTTTTGGCATGGCCCGGCCTCTTGGCCTGGGCTGGCCTGGCCCAGCCTTTTGGCCTGGTCAGGTCTGGCTTGGCCTTTTGGCCTGGCCTGGCCTTTTGGCCTGGTGTTTGGTCCTGACCTGGCCCTTTGTCATGACCATTTGGCCTGGTCTTGCTTTTTGTCCTGGCATTTAGTCCTGGCCTCTCCTTTTGGCCTGGCCTGGTTTTGCCTTTTGGACTGGCCTGGCCTTTTGGCCTGGCCTAGCCTTTTGGCCTGGCCTGTCCTTTTGGCATGGCCTTTTAGCCTGGTCTGGCCTTTTGGCCTGGCCTGGACTTTTGGCGTGGGCTAGCCTTTTGGCCTGGCCCAGCCCTTTGGTCTGGCCTGGCCTGGCACAGCCTTTTGTTTTGGACTGGCCTTTCCTGGCTTTTATTCCTGGGCTGGCTTTTTGGCCTGGTCTTTTGCCCTGGCCTAGCCTTTTGTCCTGGCTGTTTGGCCTGGCCTGGACTTTTGTCCTGGCATTTAGGCCTGGCCTCACCTTTTGGCCTGGCATGGCCTTGCCTTTTGGACTGGCCTGGCCTTTTGGCCTGGTTTGGCCTTTTGGCCTGGCCTGGACTTTTGGCCTGTCCTTTAGGCCTGGTTTGGCCTTTTGTTCTGGCCTTTTGCCCTGTCCTGGCCTTTTGACCCGGCCTGGCCTTTTGACCTTGCCTTTTGGTGTGGCCTGGCCTCTTGTCTTGGCCTGGCCCAGCCTTTTGGACTTGCCTGGCCTGACCTGGCCTTTTTTTCTGGCCTGACCTTTTTGTCTGGCCTTTTGCCCTCGCCTGGCCTTTTGTCCTGGCATTTAGGCCTGGTCTCGCCTTTTGGCCTGACCTGGCCTTGCCTTTTGGGCTGGCCTGGCCTTTTGGCCTGGCCTAGCTTTTGGCCTGGCCTATCCTTTTGGCCTGTCCTTTTGGCCTGTCCTTTAGGACTGGTTTGGCCTTTTGGCCTGGCCTGGACTTTTGGCGTGGGCTGGCCTCTTGGCCTGGCCTTTTTGCCTGGCCTAGCCTTTTGGCCTGGCCTGGAAATATGTCCTGGCCTTTTGGTCTGACCTGGCTTTTTGTCTTGGCCTTTTGGCCTGGCCTGGCCTTTTGGCTTGGGCTTTTGGCCTGCACTGGCCTTTTGTCCTGGACTTTTGTTTTCACCTTTTGGCCTGGCCTGGCCTTTAGGCCTGGCGTCTTGTCCTGGCATTTTGGCCTGGGCAGGCCTTTTGTCCTGGCCTTTTGGCCTGGCCTTTTCTCCTGGCCTGGCCTTTTGGCGTGGCCTTTTGGCCTGCACTGGTGTTTTGTCCTGGACTTTTAGCCTGGGCGGGCCTTTTGCCCTGGCCTTTTGGCCTGGCCTTTTCTCCTGTCCTAGCCTTTTGTCGTGGCCTTTTCTCCTGGCCTGGCCTTTTGGCCTGTCCTGGCCTTTTTGTGCCTCCTGGCCTTTTGACCTGGAATTTTGATCAGGCCTGGCCTTTTGGCCAAGACTTTTGGTCTGGCCTGGCCTTTTGGCCTAGCCTTTTGGCCTGGCCTTTTGCCATGGCCTGGCCTGTTGGCCTGGGCTGGCCAGGTCTTGTCTTTGGCCTGACCTTGCCTTTTGGCCTGGCCTTTTGGCCCGGCATGGGCTTTTGGTCCATCCTGGACTTTTGGCTTGGCCTTTTGGCCTGGCCTAGCATTTTGTCCTGACCATTTGGCCTGGCCTGGCCTTTTGGCCTGGCCTATTGTCCTGGCCTTACCTTTTGTCCTGGCCTGGCCTTTTCACCTGCCCTGGCCTTTTGACCTGGCCTTGCCCTTTGGCCTGGCCTTTTGTCTTGGCTTTTTGGCCAGGCATTGCCTTTTGGCTTTTCCTGGCCTGACCTTGCCTTTTCTCCTGGCCTGGCATTTTGTCCTGGCCGTTTGACCTAGCCTTTGACCTGCCCTGGCCTTTTGGCCTGGCCTATTGTCCTGGTCTTGCCTTTTGTTCTGGCCTTTTGCCCTGGCCTTGTCTTTTGTCCTGGCCTGGGCTTTTCACCTGCCCTGGCCTTTTGGCCTGGCGTATTGTCCTGGCCTGCACTTTTGGCCTGGTCTTTTGGCCTGGCGTTGCCTTTTGGCTTTGAGGGAAGCCAGAGAGAGAAGGGAGAGGAGGAAGAGTGACAAATTTTTCTACCACCACAGAAAATACACATTTATTTTTATTTCTGGGACCACAGAAGTTTTTTGTCTAATTTTTGATCATGAAAACTTTCAAACATATAGAAAAGGAGAATAGTGCAATGATCACGACCACTAAGACCCAATAATTAACATTTTTCTAAATTTGCTTTATCTATGTGTAGATAAATAAATACATATATGTTCTCTTTTCTTCTTGTTAAAATGCAAAGTCTCACTCCGTCACCCAGGTTGGAGTGCAGTGGTGCAATCTTGGCTCACTGTAACC